>NC_041230.1:26031299-26035666 GCF_002837175.3 Physeter macrocephalus | reverse complement strand
AGCCCGCGTCCCCTGCATCGGCAGGCGGACTCTCAACCACTGCGCCACCAGGGAAGCCCCAACAATCTGTTTTTTTATGCCACAGAGGTGAATGTTTGTTTTCAACATAAATTGTAAAGGCCATGGCCAGCGCCCAGTGCCATTTTGGAGATGCATTGCTAAGTTGCCCTCCATTTGTCATTGAATACAACAATGGTTTTGCAAATTAAAATGTGCATGGCTTTAAGTCAGCGCTTATTTAGTCAGCTACTGGGCAACTGCAGGTCTACAGCCTGATTGCCGGAGGGACTCAGAATTTCCATCGGTACATTGCTGTGATCTGATCTGAGAGGAAGTTCCTCAGAGCAGCTCTGTCTTCCAGGGATGCTACAGGTCAAACTGAGGGGCCTGAGAAGAAGCCCCCTGTCCTTCTGCCCTTACCGTCCTGCCGGCATTTTCCATGCTGAATTCAAAAGTAGGGTCGCTCTTGACCCTAATCATCTCTCCACGGGGTTTGACACTATGTTTCCTTCAATTCTACCATCTACCCCCGGTTTTCTTTGCACCCCTCTGACTGCCATCTCCGGTTGTTTCACTGGCTCTCCTGTGCTTGTCCTTTATACTAGGTCACCCCACACTCCGCCTGTGATGCTGCTTGAATCTTTCACCTACCTTTGCGCTCCCTCATTCCACTTCCTTCCGCTGTGTCTCCATGTAGATGGTTGCCGTGCGTCAGGAGCTTACAAGCGTGGATGAACATATGGGAGAACGTCGCCTGGCACATGACAGGCACGGAAGGCATGCCTACTGAAGACATGAATCCAACTCCCAAATCTATACTTGGGTCTGACTTGACCACACTTCAGTCCTTCTGAGATTTCCAGATATTCTTAGATGTTCTACTGGCTCCTCAAACTCAGCATGGCCCTACACGTCCTCCTCTTCTGTTCCTTCACTCCGTAAATGGTATCCTCATCCATCTAGTAACTAAGACTCGGTATCGTGCAAAATGGCCCGTGACTCTTCCTCATCTTTCATCCCTCACATCCAATTATGAAGTTCTATGTACCTCTCTAAAAACAAAAACAAAACCCTGGAATTCATCCCTCTTTTTATTCTCTCTATCACTGCCCTGGTTCAGAACCTCGTTACTGCTCACCAGAATATCTGCAACAGGTCTTCCGGTCCCCAGCCTCTCCTCTCTACAATCTACCCACTGTGCTGCTGCCAGTTACACTTTTGAAAAATGAATCCTCTTCAAAAATCTTTGAAACCACCCCCCGCCGTGATCTCCAGAATAAAGGCCAGATTTCTAAGCATGCCATTCAAGGCTCTTCATAAATTGGCCCCATTCTCTCCTTTTCACTTGCTCTCTAGTTCCTAGGTGGCTGCCCCTCTCTCTTCCATTCCACCCCCAACAGGTACTCGAAGCACTGGTGACAATGTACTCTGTCATTTCTGCAAGCCCGCCCTAGTGTTCTAGAGCTGAGCCCTAGTATTCTAGAGCTTTAGCCCTTGCCTAAAATGGAGACCATCCCTCCTCTTCACCTGCAAAAACTCTGCCTATCAAAAGTCAGTTCATGGGCTTCCCTGGTGGCGCAGTGGTTGCGCGTCCACCTGCCGATGCAGGGGAACCGGGTTCGCGCCCCGGTCTGGGAGGATCCCACATGCCGCGGAGCGGCTGGGCCCGTGAGCCGTGGCCGCTGAGCCTGCGCGTCCGGAGCCTGTGCTCCACGACGGGAGAGGCAAAATCCTCTTCACCAAAAAAAACTCTGCCTAAAAAAAGTCAGTTCACTCTTCAAGGTACAATGAAAAGGAAACCTCCTCTTCCATGAAGCCTACCCCAGCTTTCTCAATCAGACTTATATTCTCCAGGGCACTCTCTCTCAACATTTTGTTTCCACCTCTCATCTGACACTCCACATCATGCCTTATATATGAGTACATCTATTTCCTTAACATGGATGTAAGCTCCACAGGTGTAGCAACGCTTGATTTTCTCCATTGCTTGCTACGTTAAATCTTAAAAAACAAACAAAAAAATCAGTATCTGTTTGCTGGATTCGGCTGAAGCCTGACCTGGACTTTGCACCCCTCTAGTACATGCCAACTGACTACAAAAAGTACTTGGTCAAAAAACTTTACAGACCCTACTAGAAGAAGATGGAACAATTAGGAGACGGCAATCTGGGCACCATCCCAGGCCAACCGGTCAAGGCAAGAGGGATACGGGACTCTCAGAGAAGGATGCTAAGTTATCTTAATTTCAGGCCACAGAGCAAACAAATGGATACTCTCTTGGGGGCTTGAAAGTTATCACATTTCTCCCTCATGCTCGAGACATGTTTATAAACACAGAGGGCTATAATAAAAGTCACATGAGAGACAAAACTCAACTGCAACAAGTGTTTACATTCTAATCAGGACAACAAATCACTTCTCACCAGGAGATTCCAACTCAGTCAGCATGAGGATTCTTGTATCTGTGCCAAGGATACCCTGGACCAGAGCCCCTCCTGGTCCCTTCAAGCTGGATGGTGACTCTGGGCATCAACACAAGAAGAACAAGAAAGAATGGCATCTAAATGACACTGCTGAAACCACTGTCGAGATTCTGCATGGCTCCTAGTGCCAAAATATATGGGTCCTTAATAGTTCCTGATTTGTCACATGACTCTCAACCTAGACAAGCATAGGGCAGTACCAAGGACAAAGGCTCCTGACCTTTCTGACAGGAAGAGGTTGGTGGCCAAGATTCCCGGATTGCTTATGTCTGGCAAGGGAGAGAAAAATGTGACCACCCCTAGGAACCCTAGCCTTTCTTAAAGTCTAAGGTGAATGATGTTTGGAAGATACTAAAATTAGGAAAGGAATAGTTACAGAAGGCATAATTGAGGTTCACCCAGAGGCAGCTTATCCTCCCCTCATCCTCATCAATTCACTCATCTGTTCATAACTGTTAAGAATTGGACAATGGCTTCACCAGGAGGCTTACCCGGAATGGTTGTACATTTTCGACTTGCCTCTTACAAAGAAAATTTGGCGAGGGCTGTCTCATTGCAGAGAACAGTACCCAAATTAATACTATGGAATTGGCTTGTATCCCAATAATTGGGAGGAATCTGTACAAAGAAACCACATGGCTATTCACATTCTATTTTACAATATGATCAACGATTCCCTGTTCTTTGCCAAGGGATGATGGTTAATGAGATTCACAAATTAACCACCAAAAATCACTTCATCTATTTTAATGTCTCTAGCAGCACTAGATCTTCATGAAACTGATAAGTGCTCCTAAGCTCTATCTGCCATAAATGCTCAATGCCTCCAGAATAAAGCTTGAGCTTCTGGGCGTGGCTTTCATGGAGGTAACAGGAAAGGACAGCACAGGGACCGGACTAGTTGGGCAGGTCAAGGGAGTCCATCCTAAGGAAGTGGCAAACTGAGCTGAGATCTGAAAAAAGAGTAGAAGTCATCTATATCTATGTTTTGGTGAAAGAAGACATTCCAGGCAGAGGAAACACTATGTGCAAAGGCTTTGAAGAAGAAGGAAGCACAGTACATTGGCTTCGTTGAGAAAAATGCCAGGGTGGTGAGAAATACAGAGAGTGAAGTGGCTGGAGGGGAGGAAAGGCAAAAGAGGTGGGCTGAGGATAGAATATTTTAATCTTTACCCTGAGAGCAACTCGAACCCATGGAGGAGTTTACACAGGAAGGGGCATGGTTAGATTTGCATTTGAAAACACTGCCCTTGGTTGCTGTATGAAGAACACAGGAAACCAGACAGCAGCTACTGCAACAGCCCAGGGGAGTGGTGATAGTGTCTTGGACCAGACTGGTAGCACCAGAGGTGTAAAGAAGTGGATATTTCAGGAATAAAAGTTCTCAGAGCAGATATGTGGGGTTGGAAGGGGGAAGGAAGTCTCAAGGATGACTCCCTGCTTCTCTCGTGAAGGGCGAGGCGGGAAGTGGTACCACTTCATGAGTTAGAGAACTCTAGAAGGAGACTAGCTTTGGGGCACTGCCAGCCCCACTTTAGGAGGCTTGACTATAACCTGCACTTCCCATCCTCAACCACTATACATGCTATTCCCTCCATGGGAGATGTCTACTCTCTTCCCGTCCCCATCACCACCTGCCAAAATTCTCCCCATTCTGTAAGATTTAATTCAGAAGTCCCTGCTGATCAAGAAGACTTCTGAGGGCTTCCCTGGTGGCGCAGTGGTTGGGAGTCCACCTGCCGATGCAGGGGGTGCGGGTTCGTGCCCCGGTCCGGGAAGATCTCACATGCCGCGGAGCGGCTGGGCCCGTGAGCCATGGCCGCTGAGCCTGCACGTCCGGAGCCTGTGCTCCGCAACGGGAGAGGCCACAACAGTGAGAGGCCC
>NC_041230.1:25977999-26031185 GCF_002837175.3 Physeter macrocephalus | reverse complement strand
GGAGCCTGTGCTCCGCAACAGGAGAGGCCACAACAGTGCGAGGCCCAAAAAAAAAAAAAAAAAAAGACTTCCAAAATCCTACCCATCCACGTGTATCCCACCATCTTCCAAGCTTTCACATCTCTCTTTGTACCTTTGACCGACATGCTCTTCCTTCCATCTTGTATATCAATTCTAAAGTTGGCTGTTTCCCTTCTGAGTCCTCCACAGAATTTAGGAAATGCAGCAGGCACTCAATACATTTGTTTTTGGTTTAAAGTGAGACATCTTTCCTGTTAATTGGCTCATACGTTCATGTACTTGTCTATTCAATCAAATCAAATTTGGTGAGAGGTCAGATACTTACCTGTTGAACAGTAGTTCTCAGCCCCGAACCCATGTCAGAATCACCTGTGAGGCTTTTTAAAACCTACTGCAACTTGGCAATACTGTACACTGGAATCCACTGGGCCCACAGATTAGACCAATTAAATCAGTATCACTGGGGGTGGAACCCACGTGATGTTTTTAAAAAGTTAATCCTGAATGATTCAAACGTGCAGCCAAGATTGAAAGCTGTATCTGTTGAACCCAAGTCACTGGAGATGGTGCTCACATCCTTGAAAAGCTGCAGAGGTGTCTCTCATGTACAACCTAATGCTGAATGCCTCGAATGCAGAGAAATCACATTCCATACAAGATTGAAAAGATAAGCTTTCTGCAGTTGGTAACGGATAATTCTCGAATGTTTTTAAACAAGGGAGTTTGTAAAATGGACTGAGCCCAGAAGAAGGGACAGCAGGCCATTCAACAAATACCACGTACGAAGCACTAAAGACATAAAAAGAGGTGACTAAGAGAGACCCTGCACCCACAAAGCATGTGTGTCTTCACTTTCCCAACAAATAGGTGTTGTGTTCTGACACGTGGGCACTGAGAACGTGGCAGAGACAAAACAGAGTCCCTGCCCTCAAGATGCTTATATTCTAGCAGAGGAAACAGATCAGTGTATAAGACGTCCATTCAGATAGGGATAAATGCTCTGAGGAAAAATAAAGCAGAGCAAAAAGGGAAAGCAAAGGGCCACTCTGAGCTGTCTTTTGAACAGAGACTTGAGTGGAAAGCGTCGATTCTAGGGCATGTGTAACCATAAGATGAGTCGAGAGTCTGTGAGAGCTGGAGGGGTGACTCAGGTGAGAGGTGAGGGGGCAGTGAATTAGCAGATGGCAGGAGGAATGAAAGAAGAGGACAGATTCAAAACAATAATGCTAAAACTATACCAGGCAACGTGCGCAACACTACACCTACTACCTCAGACGACAATCCCGATAGGGCAGTACTTTCATCGTGCCCATTTTACAGACGAGGAAACTTGAGTCTCCCCATGTGACTGCCCAATATCATACACTCCTAAATGATGGAGCCAGGGCTCACACTCGACTAACTTGAGAGCTGAAGCTCTTAACCCGAAAGTACCTAAGCTTGACTACTTCAACGGGGAAGGGGCTCAAATTGACGTGACTTGGTGACTGATACCATGAGCCATGCTATCAGCAGTAGAACCCGACTTTACAACACGGCGAGAGATGTGACTCAGCAGGGCCCAGAGTGGTAGAGGGGACCCCACCCAACTCTTGAGAATTAGAGTCTACTGACGCAGTTTATGAAAGGGTCAAAGGAGAGCTCTCTACCCCTCCTGAGACCCCTTTTCATCCTTGCCTTTACCTAGAAATATAATTCTAACCACTCCCCAATCATCTCAATCCTCCCCAAAGTCTTCTGGCAATAAACTCTTACCTAGAAACTGTGTATGCAGGGTGAAGACTTGAACTCACGGCTCCATATGGCCAAGCAGAAAAGGGCCCAGAACAGAAAGTGAGTCATCGTTTAAATGACCTCATGAAGCCTGACAGGGGGAGGAAGAATGAAGGTGAGCAGGAGAGGCCAAGGAGGCTCATCACAGCAGAACATAACCACCGAGACTCAGACCCGAATAGAATCCAACAAGAATGTAACTGAACAGAAAATCAGGTAACGTGCCATGTCTCCAGGGGCAAGGAGACCCCCCCCTTTCCCTTCCATTGATGAAAACAGCTATGGCATTGGACCCTAAGACTCAGCAGGGTAAAGGGCCACCTACTTCCCGTATAAAACTCAATTCCACTGCATAATGATAGCACTGGATGTCAGAGTAACTGCTCTGATCACCTGGACTGATTCAGCTGATTTGGCAGACAACTCCAGGGTGAAAGAGCAATTTCCCACATTTACCAGCCAAGGAAATATGAGTGTTCCTTGCTGGAACCTCGAAATCTGTCAGGATTCTTTGGTTGCAAGTAACAGAATGGAGCTTTAGCTAAGATTATTATAGTGATTCAGAGAGCAGACTCCGGAACCAGACTGCCTCGGCTAACTGCAAACCCCAGTTCTGTTGTTCACTACTTCTGTGACCTTAACAAAGTCACTTAACCTCTCTGAGCCTCAGTTTCTTCATAAACAAAACAGGAACCATTCTTCATCAATCATATCTGCAAAAAGTGTTAACATACTGCCACTGGTAAGGATGTAAGGAAAATAGGCACTGCATCACATAAACTCTACATATGAATACACAGGCATAAATACATACACACACACACACACACACACACAAACTCTGCTATACACTCTACCTATGTAAGGCAATTTGACCATCTCTCTTAAAATTGAAAATACACATATTCTTTGATCCAACAATTTTACTCCTAGGTATTATCATAGATGTTATATGTGGAAATCTTATGTATAGGGAAACCTCATTTTACTGTACTTTGCTTTACTGCACTTTGCAGATATTATTGTTTTTTTACAAATTGAAGGTTTGTGACAATCCTGCATCAAGCAAGCCATTTTTCCAAAAGCATTTGTTCACTTGGTGTCTCTAAATCACATTTCAGTGATTCTTACACTATTTCACACTTTTTCATTACTATTATATTTGTTATGGTGATCTGTGATCAGCGATCTTTGATGTTACTAATGCTAAAAGATTATGACTGACTGAAGGCTCAGACGATAGTCAGCAGTTTTTAGCCTTATTTTTAAATTAAGGTATGTACATTTTTTAGACATGATTCTAAAAATATTCACATAATAGACTACAGTAAACTTAACTTTTATACACACTGGGAAACCAAAAAACCTGAGTGACTAACTTTCCTGCAAATTCACTTTATTGCAGTGGTCTAGAACTGAACCCACGATACCTCCAAGGTATGCCTATATTAGGATATTCACTAAAACATTATTTACAAAAGCAGAAGACTGAATACAGTAGGAGATTGGTTAAATAAATTATGACACCATACAATGAAAAGCTATGCAGTTATTTAAATGAATGTACAAATATGAAAAGATCTCTAAGATACAGTGTTTATTCATTTGAAAAAAAGCACATAAATATTTCTAAGTATATAGAATATCTCTGGAAAGGTACAAAAAAATGTTTGTGAATAGCGCTAGCCTCTGGGGAAAAAGAAATGGGTGTCTGGGAGAGTGAGTGGAGGGAAAGACTTACTTTGCACTGTTTATGCTTCGATACTTTTTGAATTCTGCGCCATGTGCACGTGTCAGCAAATAGTCCTGGGAGAGCTGATCTGAAAGACCTAGCTCAGGTCGCATGCTTGTGGAGTAGCCAGACGAAGGCAATGCAACTCCACCTGCATCCATTAAAAGAAGCTGGTCCCCAAAAGAACATCCAGAGGCTGTTAGAGAAGGAGGAACAGACGCTGGATGAACAGAAACAATTGTTTACCTCAACATGAAAGAGCCTAATTTTGAAATGCCAGGTCCAAACACAGGCAGAGAAAAGACTCCAGGGAAATATTCCTTTTATCATATTTTGTTACTAGCATCCAGCCAAAAGTTGGTGAATGCATCAGAGAAGGCATAGACACTGGGAGACTTAGCGCACGGTGGAAAATGCTGAACTGGGAATTGGGGAATCTGGGTTCTATGTCCACCAGTACCTGGCTCTGTTGCCCCCAGACAAGCCTCTGTACCTCCTGAGCCCTTCCTTTGCCAAAAAGAAGAGAATGTGGTGACCATCTCTTGGGTCCCTTCCAACTCTGATGCTCCAGGATTCCACGGCAGTTGACCTCAGCTTGTCAGAGCCTAGCAATGTGGGTACCAAGTTACAGTCAAAAAATAAAGGGCAAAGGATTAATGTTTCAGCCTGGAAAGACAATGACAAATCTGCCTACATCTCTGCTACCAGTTTCTCTGGCACTGTAAGGAAAAAAGAGATATCAAAGGAGAAGGCATTCTGAAAAGTACGAAGTCCACTGTGTTCCCTAGGAAAGCGCCACCTGGTGTTGACTCTCTCATAAGGTTCTCTGGTACATAAACAGTAGCCCTATAATGTCACTTCTCTATCTCGCTAATAAATAAGGTGGCCTCTACATTATCTCAAGACCTTAGATTCCCGAACTGAATCAAAGTAACGGCAATCTTGCAGAAGCTCGCATCTGAAGAACAAACTCACAGAGAGTTATTAATCACTCAAGAATTAACACCTTGTGCCTTGGAAGTAATCAAAGTAGTCACTCGAAAATAAAAACATCACAGAGAGGGAAAAAGTGAACGTCCAGCAGAAATCTATATATAAAGGTGGGAGAGACCAGAATGAACAGCCACCATTTACATTCCGAACACTGACTCCGTCTTTCAAGTGGTGTGACTGACATGCCAAAGTGCAATGGCAAATGTAGGACAGCGTGGAGTGCACAATCACTAACTTGGAGCTATTAGCCAAAGAATGGGGAGATACGCGTGGGAAAGAAAACGCTCTTTTTCAGCGGTGGAAATGACAGATTAACACATCTGCTATCCTGAACCAAATCAAGTAACTCATGAATGACACTTTGAATGTATTTCAAAATACTTCTATGCAAGTACTTACGTCTTCAAGACTGCTGCCTCTAGAAAAGGCAGTGGAGATGTCATTTCCTCCAAACCACAATTCCAATATCCAAAAAAAAAAAAAAGAAAGGAAATAGACCTAAGGTTCCTAAACACGGAAGAGAATCACAGGTGGTTCTCACAAGGGAAGACCTGCCTCTGACCAAAGTCCAAAATTATTAGGCTGGTATTCAATTTTTTTTTTTAATTGAAGTATAGTTAATTCACAATGTTGTGTTAGTTTCAAGTGTATAGCAAAGTGGTGCAGATATATACATACTTATTTATATATATATGTATATACTTACATTCTTTTTCAGATTCTTTTCCATTACAGGTTATTACAAGATATTGAGTATAGTTCCCTGTGCTATACAGTAGGTCCGGTATTCAATTTTTGAGGAAAAAAAAAAAAGACCTTGGTTGGAAAAAGCCTCAACTCATTTGTAATTCTCCTTCGGAAAATGTAGTGTTGCTTGTTCGCTGTACTCAGGATGCAAATAGGTCTTGGAGTCAGTGCAAATAATACAATCTTGACTTGTTTCCCAAGTAAAATCTTTGCAAATGCAAGATAATAAAATAGTTTCATTTTATTTTTAGTTGTGCATGTTTAGCACTTTGCTTCCCATGACTTTGATAAGAAGCCAGTTATTTAGGGGTGAGAGCGCCTTACCTTACAGAGAAATGCATTAGAAAAAGAAGGTCCTTGTTAATCTTCCTAATCTCTCTCATTACTGGACTCACCCAAAGCACACTCCATCCAGTCTAATCAAATTTGTGAGCAGAGCTTGTGTTTTCCCACTACAGTGTCTCTGCTTTGGCCATCTTTGCAGACTCCACCTGGCTCTAGCTATCAAAATCCTCTGTATTCCCAAAGGCCTCTGTCAGAATTCACTTTTCTCCTTTGTTTTTCCTCCCTTTGAATTACTTACTGCCTTGTGCCTTATCGACCTGGGAGACACAAGTCCTCACTTTTTGTATAACTTCACACTATCTATGCAAAGTGGGGCAGATGAATGCTTAAATGACTAGGGTGAAGAAAAACATTTCTTTTTCACTCTTTTAAGAGTTTTCAAATATATCATTATTGTCCAATTTTCTAAGGTATCTTTCATAAAAATATCTCGGCATGGAATAATAGAAACGAAAATGCAAAAGGGGGACGATTCTGAATTTTCAGATTTTAAAGACAGAAACTAAGTATCTTCACATACTGCTGCTTTTATGAGAATATTCTATTCAATTGCCAGGTTTTTCAGACAACTCAATAAAAAGGTCAGCTTCTTTCAGGGCTCTTACTTGTCTTCAAAAATATAATCAAGGCTATTCCAATCAAGACAGAAAACAACACTGCTTCATTAACTAAACTAATAAGCCAGATTCTTTCTCCCATTAAAGAAAAAAAAGAAAAAATTAAAAGACAGGTCTTGACCTAGAGATTATCATACTAAGTGAAGTAAGTCAGACAGAGAAAGACAAATATCATATATCGCTTATGTGTGGAATCTAAAAAAAAAAAAAGATACAAATGAACTGACATGCAAAACAGAAATAGACTCACATACACCTGAAACTATCACAACATTGTTAATCAACTATACTCCAATAAAAAATAAAAGGTTAAAAAAAAAAAAAGCAACAGACCCACAGACATAGAAAACAAACGTATGGTTACCAAAGTGGAATGCGGGGAGGGATAAACTAGGAGTTTGGGATTAACATACCCACACTACTATATATAAAACAGGTAACCAACAGGGACCTACTGTATAGCACAGGGAACTCTACTCGATACTTTGTAATAACCTATAAGGGAAAAGAATCTAAAAAAGAAAAAAATATATAAATACACACATGTGTATATATATGTATGTGTGTGTACATATATATGTGTGTGTATATATATATATATATATATATATATATATATAACTGAATCACCTGAAACTAACACAACATTGTAAATCAACTATACTTCAATTAAAAAAAAATTTAATAAAAAAGACAGGTCTTGAGAACCGCAGCAGGCCACCTTATGCTGTTCATGCCTGCCTAACTGGACACCATCTATATTTATTCCGTCTCAAGATGAGAGCAACATGGAGCATTCCAGAAGAACCAGTCAGAAGACCTGGGCATCAGCAGCAAACAACTTCCTCAATAAAGACAGGGGAGAAGGCGGAAGGAGAGGGGAATCTTCAGCCCCCAATGGCATTTACCCCAAAATCCTCTGTAAGGCTTAGATCTCCCCAAGGAGCCAAGTCAGCCTCATGGACTTGGCCTTGGCAGTTCTGCTGCTTATAAAATGACCAAACTTCTCCCTTTGTTCTGGAAAAAGACTTCCTGTGAGAAAGCAGTAATCCTTTAGAGCTTTCCAGTCCAAAGGTCTCTCCTGGTTTGTATTCCTCCCATCCCCACCCCCCAGAGGAAAAGCTCAATCACATCACAAGGCATTTCTTGGTTCCAAGCTGTACTGGGTCTCAAGGACTCCTGGTGAGGAGAGAAAACTGGTCAACTGAACATCCTTTCCTGGGATCTGTCTGAAGTGTAGACAAGCAGCAAAGATGAATATTAACATGGCTTCCATCATCAAAAGCTACTGCATACCCAAAGGATGATAAATATTTTAATCAGTTTTCAGCTTGTCTAGCAGAAGTCAGTTTGCTCCTCAGAGATTTCCCTAGTTCTGTACCCCACACCTGTCCAGTTCATGCCACTTTCCCTATCTAACTCGGGAAATTAGTCATGAAAAGTCCAAGCTCTGTTGGGGAACTCATTTAATTTTATGACAACTGTATTAAGTTTTTCAAGAATAGGGAAATCTAAAATACGAAGAATGCCAACAAATGAGGCAAAAACACCATGATTCTATGTGTTCACAGCACTATTACTCGGGGAAACTTAATAACCTACTTATATCTCTCATTTAAAAAAAAAAGTTTTCATATTCGCATAAGTTGTTCGCCAGTGATTGCTCCATCTTCACAGTGTAAATGCCAAAGACATAAAACAGAACATTCTGGTACATCCTCTGTGCTCTTGATATTATTATTACTTTTTAATGTTCAAGATGTTTTGGGGGTACTGCTAGGAGGGTTACGTTGGTTTAAAAAAAAAAACTAACCCCAAAATATTCCTGTGAAGTAGGACCTAACATTTGAGGAAAACGTACAGAGTTAAAAAGAATGTATTGAAGGCTATGCTATTGAGCCTGAAAGTGAGGAAATGGCAAGGCTGGAATGCTGACCCAACATGAATTCATTTTTTTGTTTTGTTTTGTTTTGGCTGAACCCAGGCCCCCTGCAGTGGAAGCGTGGAGTCCTAACCACTGGACTGCCAGAGAACTCCCCATTTTTTTTTTTTAAATTGAAGTATAGTTAATTTACAATGTTGTGTTAGTTTCCGGTATACAGCAAAGTGATCAGTTATACATATATATATATATACATATATATATAAATATATATATATACATATATATATATTTTGTTATTCAGAGTCTTTTCCATTATAGGTTATTTATAAGATATTGAATATAGTTCCCTGTGCTATACAGCAGGTCCATCCTTGTTGTTTATCTATTTTATATATAGTGGTGTGTATTTGTTAATCCCAAAGTCCCAATTTTCTTTAACAAGTTAGGGGTCGATTACCTACTAAATATCAGGCACTGTTCTAAGAGCTGGGGAAACAAGAGTGAATAAAACAAAGTCCCTGCCCTCATGAGGATTCTATAAGTAGAGGCAGACCATAAACACATACATGGTATCATGGCAGGCAGGGGACAGCAGTAGGAGGGAAAGCAGAACAGTGCCACTCTTGCTCTGCAACCAGAGAGAGCCTGGTCAGAGAAAACCCTCTCCAAGGAGGGACAGCAGCAGAGAGTTGGAAAGGAAGTGATAGAGTGAGTCAGGAGAGGGAAGAATGTGCCAGACAGAGGCAACAGCAAATGCAAAGGCCCTGAGGCAGGAGGAAACCGGGCATGTTCTAAAGACAGTAAAGAGGGCCAGAAGGAGGAGGGGGAGGGGGAAAAAGACTTAGGTGGGGAGAGGTGGGAGTGGGTGGACAGATCCTAGAGGGCACTAGGCCCCTCACAAGGAAGTTGGATTTCTGAACGGGACGGTGAGTTTGGGCCAGGGCAGTGAAATAACCTGACATACTTGAAAGGAACACTCTTAACAGGGATGAACATATAAGTGGTAGAAATAGGGAGTTTATTTACACCAAGGTGGTAGCAGAGAGGGTGGTAAAGAGTAATTAGATAATTGATCTGTTTTGAAAATAGAGCTAACTGGATTCACTGATAAATCAAGAGATAAATCAAGACAACTCCAAGGTTTCTGGCTCTGCAATACTGTACAATACTGGGAGAAATCCTAGGGGGAGTTATGGGAATCAAGAGTTCGGTTTTGGATTTGTTACATTTGAGATACTTATTACTAGATGGCTGAAGAGGGCACACCTTTCCCAACTACTGTTCAGGTGGCCCAAGATATGAGAACCCAGTACCAAGAAAATAGTAATTTATCACAAGGACTGGCATATCCCACTACTTTCGTCCGTTAAAAAATTCACTGGTGGGCTTCCCTGGTGGCACAGTGGTTGAGAGTCCGCCTGCCGAAACAGGGCACACGGGTTCGTGCCCCGGTCCGGGAGGATCCCACATGCTGCGGAGCGGCTGGGCCCGTGAGCCATGGCCGCTGGGCCTGCGTGTCCGGAGCCTGTGCTCCGCAACAGGAGAGGCCACAACAGGGAGAGGCCCGCGTACCGCAAAAAAAAAAAAAAAAAAAAAAAAAAAAAAAAAAAAATTCACTGGTAAAATAATGAAAAGTTTATGACGTTAAATAAAATACAAGCCTTCTTAATCCCTCAACATCTGTTAAAGAAGATCTGATGCATAATTCTGGGCAATTTCATAAGTGCTCATTTAAATTAATAACATTTAAGTTAGTGGGATACCACCTGTTCCAGGTCTTTATAACCAGAGCAGATTTGTCTTAAACACTGAAAATTAATTTTGAATATGGCCATAAGACTCCAGATTTTTATGTGAAGGCTAATTTTGTCACTCAATCAAAACCAAGTTGGAGATTATCTGAGATTTTTATACACATCAAGGAAAAATTTACAAATGAGATTGTCACAGATGGTTCCAGATGGGCTGAGGCTGTGTAAGGAAATACCAAAAAGTTGATCATAATTTACGTGTTAGGGAAAAGACGGTGTTAAGAATATCATCTACAAATGATCACAGAGATTCTTTCAGGAAGACCGAAAAGGCAACATATCAGTTTCCTTTGGTTTAAAAAAAAAGGTCATTTTTTGCAGATGTCAACAAAAAGAGAGCAGGACGATGGTTATGTTACCCTTAATGCACAAAAGAGATGACTTAATGTGTTCCCGGAGCTCTCTGGGATTTCGGCACTTGGAGCACATTTGTCCATAGAGACATTTTTGCAAAATATGGAAAGATTCCCAGCCCTGCCTCCCAAAGTATTTAGCCCACAGTAAAGGAGAGACATTACCAGAGTAGCCCTGAGCTCCAGACCACTGAGTGTGAGTCCCTTTAGCTCCAGGACTGACCCTAGTTCTAGAGGAAGGGAAATGGGAAACAGGGAGGGATGCTGGCACTAAGGAGACTCAGTCAAATGACCTCTAAGTAAGGGGTCCAAAACTGACACCTGCTTACACTTCCTTCTAAAATCACTCCTGGAGATGACTTGCATGTGTACAGTATTTTTATATTTTACGAACTCCCTCATTTGATCACCAAAACACTTTTCTTCAGAAGGGAATAGCTTTAGGGACCATTCAATAACCACCTTGGGAAATAAGATCCTAAGACCTTGATTAATATTCCCAACAGTTGGTACACAGCCTTTGGAAATCTTGCTTCCCTTGCAAAACCGTAGGCCTGTCGGGTTTTGTTTGTTTGTTTCTTTGTTTGTTTTAAATCATTTCATTGCTTTAGACTGACCTTCTAGAATATGTCAAAGATATTTATAAAAAGATAAATGACCCCCCAAAAAACCAGAGGAAATAAAGTATATGTTTGTTTTATGCTCTATCTTTTCTAGGAAAAATGGAAATTCCTACCACCCCAATCTGGTCGGAAGGTTTCTGAATTCACATCCGAAATGCTACGATGGTCTGCTAGTCAAAGCAATCCAAAATAAATTCCCACAGCCAAGGCTCCAATAGCTCCCCAGGGAAAACTAGTGGGCTCTTCACACCTTTACATCAATCTGAATTCCCGTGTAGTCAAAATTATATATAACAATAGAACTTGTCTACTTAAAAAATATATCGGATATACGTGAACTGGGTGTGTGTGTGTGTGTGTGCGTCCGTGTGTTTATTAACAAATGCTAGCAAAATTTAGCTAAAGCCTATGAAACCACGCTCAAATAGAAACCTTGGCTGTTTATTCCATTTTTCTCTCCACAAACTAATAAGAGTTAAGCGAGACGGCAAGGCTTTCACTTGGAATCTCCCGGCTCCCGTTGCTTTGTCTCACCATCTTCAGCATTTTTAGCCTTGTTCTCATTGTGAGCAGAGTAGAGGCACTGGAACAATCCTCTTAACATTCCTGGAACGTAACAGGCACATCCTAGTACTTGGTACCAATAAAGCTCAGCTCTCACGCAGCTCACGGAAGGGTTAAAAACAGAAAGTCCTACCCACGGGTTTGCTCTGATGTTCCTGGAGATATTGTCACTGGATGTATCCTCAGTAGAATTCTATTCAACACCTCTGTCTTTAAGTACAAAGCTGTAGGCTGTAGTAGCTTTAAGAAACATAAGTATCCCTTTTTTCTGCTGCACAGTATCTGTGTGTGAAATTCTCTAAAGGGGTTTAAGTATTTACCCTGAACACTATCAGACGGTTTCTGAAATTTTCCTTATCCAGTTGCAAAAACACTTCAAAGAGAATCATAAACACAGTCCTTTGTGCTTTCCATGCACATTCTGTTTCTGAGGCTTAAGCCTGAATTCTCTTGGAATTGTAAATTTCTTCCCAGAAAGACAGAATTCACAACACTTTTTTTTTCTTAATTCATTATGAAGTCTGCAGCAACAAAGGAAAAAACTGGAAAAATCTGAGAGAAATCCAGAAGGCAATCAAAGGCATCAAAATCTGTTCGAAATTCATTGCTAAATTATATGTACAGTTTTCCCCCAGATATTTTACTCTTAATAGAATAATACAGAGGTGTGGAATTGGAGTAGGGGTGGAGAGGGAGGCATATGGAAAGAACCAACCTTCAGTGAACACGTTTAAGGTAAGAAGAAATGTGAGCCAAGGGTTTTAAGCCACTATCGCTGAAAAGTGACTTTTTTCTTTTCTCCAAATTTCCAAAGCTAAACAAACATAGAAGGTCCCAGAGCTCAGAGTCTGCATACATAATTTGAATTGTTGGGTGCTTGTGACTGTTTACCTGCCTCCAATCCGTGCTTCTCCTGAGCCACTCAGCACTGTACCAGTCAAAAAAGGGAAAAGGGAGTTTAAATTTTCATTTAAAACCACTCGACATTACACACCAGATCCTAAATTACTATTATATACTTTACTCCTATATTAGAAATGCTAACTCTGAAAAATGGAAGACGGGATTAATATTAGCAAATATAATTTCGTATATATATTAACGTTAAAGGGGAGAGATATATAAATATAATATATATATATACACATACACACACACACATATATATATATGTTGATGACTCCACCATTAATATGGACAAAAAATTAACATTTATATTTACATCACTTTCTTCCTCACAGCCCCAAAAATCTCTTTAATCTTGGAAGAAAGTTTAAAATGAACTTAGCTAACTGAACTATAATATGATGGCAAAAACCAGTATACCTCGTGTATATTTCAGTACGTGAAAAAGCAGCCTTGTTCCTCTATTCAGTTACAAAGAATTTAATCTAAAGCACTGTGATGATAGCTTCATTAATCTCTCCAAAAACAAACAAACTGCTCCTCGGCTCAATCATTCCCCACCTTAGTGTAACCTATACTAAGAAGGGCTCAGCCAGACAGCAACCGACAGGCTCCATGGCCTGAGCTTTCCCAGATGATTTACACAGGCCAGAATGACAAGCTGAAAGGCATGACTCATCTTGAAATTAAACGATTACAACTAACTCCTAAAGGACAACTTTCACATTCTTAAGTATCTTTCTCTCTTAAAACTTTAACAACAAGAAACTGAACAGTATTAAATAAAACACTTACTCATTTTCCACATCTCTCTGCTCTCCCGTGCCAAATTTTTAACATAAATGGGTAGAATTAAATGTAGCCGATAGCTTACCTAACATAATTATATGTTGTGTTTTACACTGTTTCAAAACGGATACATTAAAATAATCCAGTCTTGGCTCTGACCCACTAAAGTCAATAAAGGTTATTAAGGCCAACTGCCATGTAAATGCACTGCTATCCCAGCACGAGGACCTGTCAAGGCAGGAAATGCAATTCAAAACATTCAAAACCATCAGGAGCTACCCTTGTCTTCTAGACAAAAAAAAAAAAAAAAAAAGCAATGAAAAAAGAAGGAGGAAATTTCTCTCCAGTACAAAAATCATCCGTACTTCTGAAAATGTTTACTCTGGAAAGTATTCTAGAATATTCTATTGAATTATACCAAATTGACCTTTTTTTTTTTTTAAGGTCAAAAGGAAATGAATAAATGTCATCAATTTAGAGGACATCACACCTAGCATTCTTTTCTGTATCACTGTGAATTCAATAGTGTTAAAACATTTTTATAGGTAAAATAAATGTCAGTTTTGCAAAGTGCGATACCAGACCCTAAGAGACAAATGGCCTATCCGTTGAATCTCTGGCTACAGCAAGACTTCCTCACCTCACAGGAGAGTTCGGCTTTTCATATTTTTTACCCAGAAAGCAAAGCCTGTACAGTTTCTTTCAAATGGTAACTCTCGCTTATCCTGAACAGTCTCCCCATAATATGCTAATCTTGGATGTGGGGTGGTGGGCTGGTTTTAAAAAAGAATAAAACACAAATACAAATATTTGAATAGTGTTAGTGTCATAATACCTTCCTGAAGAACAAAATGAGAGGAAAGACTAGGCTAACTTCCTAGGTTGTAAGAAAGGGTTCTGGGGGGCTTCCCTGGTGGCGCAGTGGTTAAGACTCCGCCTGCCAGTGCAGGGGACACGGGTTCGAGCCCCGGTCCGGGAAGATCCCACATGCCGCAGAGCAACTAAGCCCGTGCACCACGACTACTCAGCCTGCGCTCTACAGCCCACGAGCCACAACTACCGAAGCCCAGGCGCCTACAGCCCGTGCTCCGCAACGAGAAGCCACCGCAGTGAGAAGCCCACACACCACAATGAAGAGTGTCCCCTGCTCGCCGCAACCAGAGAAAGCCTGTGCGCAGCGACAGAGACCCAACGCAGCCAAAAGTGGATAAATAAATAAATAAATTTAAAAAAAGAAAAGGGTTCTGGTGCTCTGGGCTTAATGGCTCATAACTTCACGAGGTAATATTCAGGGAAAATGTGATATTTTATCAGAATGTCATTCAAATATAAGGTTTAACATTTACATCACGAGAGCATGCCCAGAGTAAAACCATCCTCGGGGAGGGAAACGGCAAGAATAAACAGTGTCATAAAAAAAACGTTGCTTGCTGGAACAGGGGGTTGGCAGTGGAGGCTAGTGGAGTTTTAGAGACAGCTGATTAAACTTTTTAAAATATGTGACTGGTTATGACATGTGAAGCAATTACCATTAATGGAAGAAATGCGATTTCAAAGCTCATTTTCCGTTCTTCTTTTATATCCTACCTGAGACTACTCCTTTCCAACCACAAAGGAAAAAAATGAACACAAAGACAGAGAGGAATTACAACACAAGTCTCTTCCCTGGTATGAGGGCTGTCAAAGGTTGCTTTAATCACAAGCAAAAGGTGAAAAGTACTGTACATATCGCCCGAGGTTTTTTGTTTTATTTTCTCGCCAAAGGAGATCAATGCTATGTTGCAGAACAGACAAAAGACATTAATTAGAGAAATCTTTCCACAACACACATGTGATTTTTACAATTCAAAACAGCATAACGATAAAGAAGAATCATTTGTCTAAAAGGATCATCATTTTGAGTCGTATATTCCCTGGAAGCAAAGTGAGTACATTCAGAAAGGCCGTTTGGCTTAGTCAAATTCTATAGAATCCAAATGTGCACCAAACACTGCACTTTTTATGTTAAATTGCTGTTGAATTTGTTAACCCACAACTGATTTCCTGTGTTATGGAATCTTGGAGATTACAGCTAACTTGAAGCAACAGGGATAATTCTGGACAGTTAATGGTGCATTTGTCTGCATTTTCCTGAAAGGCTTAGCATCTGGGGGCCTCAAACTGGTAGCTCAACATTGCCCCCTTCTGCTCACAACTGAAAAAATATGAGGTGGGCTGGTACAAAGTAGGAATTTAACCAGCCAGTGCCAATTCCACCCAGAACACACAAATACCAGATGGCACTGCACTAACAGCCACAGAACCGTAGACCTGCCCAATGATTATTCTCTTCTGTCTCTTCCAATAGCAAAAGTAAATATTATGAATTTGCTAAAAGTCATTTTAAAAAAGGCTTGAAGCTGAAATTTAATTTAGAAGTGCCATTCCTTTTATCTTGGCCCAAACCTTCACTCTGCTGATAACGATCATCCTGAGACTTGCTGAGACACAGAGGCCATTGATTTCACTCAGAACACTTAGTAATGCCACACCAACTGCAAGGAAACTCGCTCTGGAGAATTCCCAAGACTGTTCTTCTTTTTAGTATTTTTACACGAGAGTTATAAAGGGAGACAGTCGATCTAATGTGCCATCACCGCCAAATTTAAAAACATATAAATAACTAAATAGTTTAAGTGAATTCATAATGAACATCACTGGTAAGCTCACAAAACCAAAGATTTCACTTAAAAAAAAGCCCTTGAACAAAAGCAATACAAAAACATTAAAAAAAAAATCAGTGAGTTTCTTTCTTATTTTGCCAACTCTAATTGTTTAATTGTTAGAGTTTGCCAGCTCTAATTCAAAGAATTGTCAAATTACAATCCCAAAGTCAAACTGATGTCTTAGTGTCAAGGTTCGGCAAGTGAAGTTCTAACTCAGATGCAAACAAAACCAGAATTACACAGTGAAAAAGAAATTCCCTAAAAATGAAGCTGCTTTATGTATATACATTGCATAAAAATGGAGCACACGCTACCCAGGCTAATTTTAGGAATAGAACTGACTGAGGAAATCTCAGCATGAACTTTCCATTACCTCCAAACCCAGTTTTACAATGCTCCGTTTTGCACTGATTCAAGTCTTCGGAGAAATCCATTTTTGTGATACTATTAGTACACTAAAAGGATTACAACATTCCGCCCCCCGACATATATTCATGAAAAGGCACGGTTTAAAGATTTAAGGAAATGTCTGAAAAGCAGAGACTTCTGGATTCTGACCCAGACTTTCAAACTGGGGCCCCTTCAGGGTTGTGACTTGATATTTTCATTATTATAAAATAGGGATTAGCAATAACTACCCATTTTTGCAAATCAGTTCACTGTTTCTAGCACATCTCAAAGTCTGTGCAGTGGTACTCTCTCAAGAGTTCAGCAGGCTTTTATCACTTTTCCACTACATTCCAAACCTGACGATGTGGAGGTAGAACAGTGAGGTGATACATGGCATGACCCTAGAGCCAGTCTTCCTGAGTTCTCATCCCAGCTCCCCAACTTAGTTGTATGACCTTGAGGAAGTCAGGTAAACCTTTTGTGCTTCAGTCTCCTCATGTGTAAAATGGGGGAAAAAATACCAACTTTATGGGGTTGTCATAAAAGTTAAATAAAATAGTGTCTGGTACTTAATAAGTATCACAGAAGTATTTGCTATTATTACTATTATTTTAATTTAGACTTACTCCAAGTGGCCTCAACTTGCCTTCTAGCTACATTTCCTACTACACATCCCCTGAATCCCGTGCTCTGATCACACTGTACTTCCCCACTCCTGATCTTGTTTTTACAGTTCCTGGGGCCTAATGCTTCTCCCTGAATGCCTTATCCGACCCTACTTCTCCCCACCCAAGGTCCCCAAAAGCCACATCTGCTGTTTCACAACTGTCCCAGCTCCAGTGTGCTCCGAATTTAATACTCCGGCCTCTGGATGGTGATTTTTTTTTTTTTTCTAATCTCTATTACAGGATTTCATTTTAGCTAATGCAACACCTGGCTATATTCATGCTTCTCTCCTTGTTAAACGGAATGTAGTGGTTAAGAGCACAAGCTACAAAGCCAGGCTGCCTGGGTTTCAATCTCGCTCTGCCACTTACTCCATGACCTTGGGCGAGGCACTTAATTTCTCTAGGGCTTGGTTTTCATGTCTATAAATTAAGGTTCATAAGAGTCTCTGCAACTCACAGGACTGTTGTAAGAACTTTAAAAGTTAATATAGGGAAAACTCTTAGAATAGTGCCTGGTGCATATAAAAATGCAAATGAAGTTTAGGAGTTGTACTGTTCTCATCGTCGCTTCCCAGTGTGTGTCTAACACGGTGCCTTACATGTCGGAAACGCTCAATAAAGGTTCACTGCACTGAACTAAGCCTGTACAAACAAAATCCCTGGCTGTTCCCACTACCTTCCCAAGAGTAACCTAACTCACTAATTTAGAAATTTTTGTCTTTATTTATTTATTTTTTAATTAAAGTACAGTTGATTTACAGTGTTGTGTTAGTTTCAGGTGCACAGCGAAGTGATTCAGTTATACATATATATATAAATCTAGGGCCCCCCCCCGGTGGCACAGTGGTTAAGAATCCGCCTGCCAATGCAGGGGACATGGGTTCGAGCCCCGGTCCGGGAAGATCCCACATGCCGCGGAGCAACTAAGCCCGTGAGCCACAACTACTGAAGCCCATGCGCCTAGAGCCCGTGCTCCACAACAAGAGAAGCCAACGCAATGAGACGCCCGCGCGCTGCAACGAAGAGTAGCCCCTGCTCACCGCAACTAGAGAGAGCCCGCGTGCAGCAACGAAGACCCAATGCAGCCAAAAATAAAATAAATAAAATAAAAAATAAATCTATTCTTTTGCAGATTCTTTTCCATTATAGATTATTATAAGATATTGAATACAGTTCCCTGTGCTACACAGGTCTTTGTTGTTTATTTTATTTATAGTAGCATGTATCTGTTAATCCCAAACTCCTCATTTATCCAGCCCCACCTCCCCCTCCCCTTTGGGAACGGTAAGTTTGTTTTCTATGTCTGTGAGTCTATTTCTGTTTTGTAAATAAGTTCATTTGTATCATTTTTTTTTTTAGATTCCACATATAAGCGATATCATATGATACTTGTCCTTCTCTTGCATTTACCCATACAAATTAGGCAGCCGAGGATTGCCGGAGCACAGCATCCCAGGAAATCCGGTCCCAGATACTTACCAGGCCTTCCATCTTCTTCCACAGCTCTTCCAGCTGAGTCATAGGTCGACACCACCAATCGGTGCACCTTCTGTATCGATTGCCTTGAAACCAAAACTGTCTCAGCCACTCAAACTCGACCTGGGGATCATAAAGACAAGACTGTGGTTATAATGCCCCCATGATGGACGATCAAGGACAGTAAACTTCATCACTCAGTTCTCCTCCAGTAACTTCACAGCCATGGGGTGAGAAAAGGCGAGAAAAGCTCAGCCTAACCAGTTCCCAATATAACTTGGAGTCTCCTGAGCATTTCTGCAAGTCAGGAAGAGAGTAGTCTTAAAGCTTACTGAGACAACCCAGGTCAGGCTGGCGAGGGGGTTTTCAGTCACATTCATCACTCGGACGTGAGGAAACTATAAGTCAATCAACAACAAATCCTGAGATCCTAAAGTTTACAGCGGCCTGCACTGTGTAGGATGGGAAGGATATAATCAAACAAAATATGTTTTCATTAAATATCTTTCTTAAAGAACTAGTATTAAGAGCGAAACACAGCCACATATTAGAAGATATCAATTTTAAGTTTCTTAGACCTAAAATAAACAAAGAATTTACCCATGGGCCAGGAGGAGCTGGTGGTAACATCAACTCAGATAACTTGAACAACATAAAGTTAATTATGGCGGCATAAAACCTAAGGAGCCATTTAAATTGTCACTTTCAGTTCAGTCAGGGCAAATGACAATAGGTAAAAAGAACAGTAAAGACACTAATAATTTATATTCCTTCCTATGAATGTACTACGGTAAACTTCAAATATTTGCCTCCTTAGCATCATTCTATTCTAGCCAAACCCCATTATTCATTTGATAATCCATTCCCTTCCCCAGTCTCAGTCCATAAGAGCTGGGTAAAGCTCCAGCTCTTATACCAGGAGTGGAACGTGCAACCCAATCTGAGCCAATCAGCCCACCACCGTCTCCTAGTCACATAACTGGGTTTGGGGGAAACAGGCCTATGTTCAATCAGAATAAGTCTTGAGACTGTCAGAAGATACAGGAAGAGGATTCTTCAAACATTTTGCAGAATGGGAAGAATGGAGGTAACACAGTAGGAAGCAGCTGCAAGATGAACAGTTAAAAACCGGGTCCTGGTGGCATCAACTGACTCTTGATCAAGCTATTCCTGAAGCCCTTTTTGCTTAAACCAATTCGGGTTGAGTTTTCTGCTTCCTGCAACTGAAATAATCCCAATATGTGTAGGTGAGAGGCTGAGTAAAGCTTTGAAAGAATAAGAAATTGTTTCCTATCTATTTTCTTTCACTCATCTCCAACTTGAAAATCAAATTTTACAATCAAAGTACAACTTCATTCAGCCCAAAGCTCTTTCTACCTCTGTTGTCTAAAGAAATGTAGAGCTCTCACAGCTTAATGTTGAGTAAGGTTGGCTTTGCTAAGGTAATCATGTTCCATATACAGGCACAGAGCTATTATAATCTTCACCTGTTACCACAAAGAATTTTTTTTGTTTGTTTATCCATATTGAACTTTCATGAGGCAAACAAAAGCAACTTGTGAAGATTTAACAATGGTGAAAATGGCTCAAATAACTAATCTGAGAACACCAAGTCATATGAAAGGGTTTTAGTTTACATTAACTAAATGTTTGTTTGATATGTAGAACTGATTTCAGTTAAAGCTGTTTAAACAGAAAAAAAAAAGAGGAATGTAGACAATATTCAGACCATAGTTGCTAAACCTTATCTTCGGTATTAGAAGACAGTGGTTAACAGAGGTAAACTTAACTGCTTTGAAAGGAAAATGAATACAAGTGTAGTTCAACTTCTCTTTAGATACAGGTTTAACAACATTATTTGTTACAAGAAAAAAAGAGTTCTTTTTAATAGATTTCACATAAAATTTGTTCACACTATACGAACAACCTGTCAGCAAAGCATCAAGCCCTATGTTTGGGAGAGCTGAAAGGGTTTTTCCACCTTTGCTTTGGGCTGGTTTTTTCCATTATAAGAACAAAACATATAAACCTTGGCAACCATGATATCCCAGGAAACAAAATAATTATCATATGTAATTAGTTCGTTCAGCCTTTAAAGGTTCAATAGAGTCTGGATTTCAGTAAATGAAAACTCAGAAGCAAGGAGAGGGGCATACCTGGAAACTTTGCTGTTGGACAAGAGAGCAAAGAAAGACCCTGTCCATTTTAGTAAATAATGACTTTATCTTCCTCCTTAGATGCCCAACTATCTTTTGAAGCAGACAGTGTCATGGTTAAGAATAAGGGTTCTGGAGTCAGTTCAGATCTGGGCTCCACTACTGAATAGTTCTGTCATCTGTAAAATAAGGATAATTACATAATCACCACATAGGTTTGTGGTGAGGATTAAGTGGGTTAATAATGAACAGCCGACCATATGCCAGGCACTTGGTAGATACTAAGAAAACAGACCAAATGAGGCCACAAGGCCCACCACTTACTGTCCTCAAGAATCTCACAATCTCCCAAAAAAAAAAAAAAACAAAAAAAACTCACAATCTTATGAAATCTTCTGAGCAAGAAAAGTTTTAACAATCATGTCAATTCATGCTCACCCCCATTCCACTGAGGCCAGTCAGAAAAGTTCAACCCTGAAACTTATTCCCAACAGAGTTTTTTTCCAGGGGTGGAAGTACTGCCCATGAGATACAATCTTTGTGGGCATCAAACCCATTGGCATGTATTTCGATCAACTCCATAACCTGACTTTTTCACTTCGATGTTGTGGGCAAAAAATATTACAGGATATTCATCAAATGCCACCCTCACCAGCGCTAACACTGCCAAGAGAAGCAGTTGCCTCCCCTCCCTCCTTAAAATTAATTAAGGAAGCAAAAAATATTTCCAAGCTGCTTGATTCAGTTTGAGTTACCAAAAAAAAAAAAGGTGTGCACCTCTCCACCCCAAACTCTGGCGATGAGGAAGGAAAGCTGCAGCTGCAGGGTGGATGCTGCAAGAAAACCAAAGGGTCAGGATTCAGAACAGAACAGAAGCTTTATTGCTTCAAGGCTAAAAAGGATCACAGCCTCACCATATTGACTGACTGATAACGTGCTAGCCATGACAGAGGAGGGTCTTCATCCCTTCTCCAGAGTTCAGTCCCTCCCGGGAGGCTCACAGCTTCCGGAACTCTCCTGAGGTGCTCTCAGGGTTCATGATGCTTTTAAAACAAACTCCCAGGTTTCAGACACGCACTTAATGGAAATTCACTATTATTCAATCCTTGGTGCAGTGACAATACAAAGATACCTAATGGCCACAGGTATCAGAAGGCACACTGACAGCCTAGGGAACTTGCAGGATCTTGAAGGGCCTTCTGAATCATCAAAGAAAAATGAACACACGTTCACAATAGTGTTAGTTACGTAGCTGTGACCCAGAGAAACATCTCTAGAACCTTCCTATTTCACCTGCCTTCTCCATGCAATAGTCAAAAAGAAAAAGGTCAATCAAGAAAAGCTTTTCTCCTAGAAATGTCTAGAAAAAGTCCGAAGGGGAAGCACAAAAAGAATCCACCCAACTACCTGAACCTTAGTCACTGGACACTTAGGCACTGGGGAGCAAAGTTTGTAAGATTCCAAAACCGTATTTCTGAGTCACCACAGCACTGTATAGCTGGGAATCATTTCCAACACTCTTACAGGTAAGCAAATGACACCTACTTCTGCCAAGTTAGTTTGGGTTCTTGATTTGGTCCCAGGTCAGCTTATGCATTTCCCTCGAGACGCCCACTGGGCACCATGCCCATTGGGGTCAGTGCTCACTGTAATAAATGAAATAGGTTTTTTCATGGAGAAAGACATTAGACCAGGAAGAGATGCTAAGGTCCAATCTACAAAGAGCTACCCAATGAAAGCCCTTTCCCAGTAGCTGTAAGGAAGATGCAGGTCTGACCGGAACCAAATGAGAACCAAATGATGACATCAAGTAGTACATTTTCCTAGGGGAAATTTACTAGGTGACAAGACTGAATTCCATATTTTATGATTTTTCAGAAGGAAAACAGACTATTTTATAAACACAGAGGAAGGTTCTGCTTATACCTGACCAAAAATCTTTTTAAGCATCTTAAATTGGAAAAAAAAAACATCTTCTTAAGGTACTCAGTTCCAATCTCCAAAGTCCCCAAATTGTTTAGTTAGAAACTATCTAGGACAAGGAAAACCAACCACTTCTACACCGACACAGCCCCAAAGTCTGCAGACATGAAACCAAGGGCTTCATCCTATAATTAGTCCAGCAAAGGCACGTGGCCTTTAAGAAAGAGGAAAGCAAACAATAAGAACCGTGGAAAGGATTATAGACATTTGTGCTCTCATTCAACAACAGAACCCAGAAGAGCATGGGTATGCCAACTTGCATGGCAAAAGAAGAGTATCTGATGATGTGCCCTGACATATGGAATTCATTCTGAAAGTAAGAAGATGACCTTGAAGAATCAAAGACTGGGGGATTAGAGAAGACTGGCACACATGTTACTCAGATTCAAGACCGCTCTATTCAAGCCGAGGAGCAGCTCATAAGATAAGTAAATATCTTTTTAAAGATATTACATTGGCATTGTGAGAGCACTGTTCTCCTCTGCTCAAAGCCCCTCCATGGCTCCCTATTACCCTCAGAGTAAAAAGGAAAGTCCTTGTCCTTAGAGACATCTCCGACGACTGATACAATCTGCGGCTCCCCATCCCCTCACACCACCTCTGTGACCTCATCTCCTGTAACTAACAGCCTCACTCCCACCACTCACAGCGGACCATCCCTGAACTAGTCCACGAACACCAGGCATTCTCCCACCCGCACGGCCCTTGCAGTGGTTTCTCCCTCGGCCTGAAACGCTGTTCCCCAGATAACCACATGGCTGCCTTCCTCAACCTCCTTCAAGTCTCTGCTCAAAGGACATCTTGTCAGCGGGAGTGTTCTCTGCTTATCTCCATCTCCATCACCTTGCCCTGTTTGGTTTTTCCTGTACCACTTATCAACTTCTAACATACTATATAATAAACTGATGTAGTGTGTTTATTATTTATTGTCATCTCCCTGCACTAGAATGTCTATTTTATTTACCAACATATCCGAAAGCACCCAGAAAGAGTGCCTCGCGCATGCTCAGCAATTATTTATTGAGATGATTGAGAACATTTTTGTATTCCAATTCTTCACCAATCCTTCTAATTATATCAAAGAAAAAGTCTTTGATTGATGATAATCTTCAAAGATTCTCTACCACTTGGTAACCTCTTTTTGACTTTCAATGGTTTTTTTTTTTTTTTGAGGTATTATTTACCCACCATAAAATTCACCCATTTTCAGTGTAGAATTCAATGACTTTTAGAAAGTGTAGGAAGTTGTGCACTAATCTTCCTTCTTAACGTGAAGAATAGAGACTGTAGGCTCAGAACCTTCTCCAACCAAAAGCATCTGCTGGAATAGTATAACATTGCTGTTTTCACAGGCTAGAGTTTTCTGGTTACTTTTACTTTTGGCTAGTGATACCAGCTTTCCACTTAAAAGTGGTAATATAAAGCTTCCTTTTTAAAAAATTTTATTTACATAAAAAATGAGTTGATTCTTTTAAAGGTACTGAAGAGATAACAATATATGTAGTCCAGAGACAGAGCAAAAATTGAAAATGTATTAATGAAACTAACAAAGTTTTTGAAACACTGACTCATGGGATCCAGACGTGCTGGTCCCACAGACTGCAGAATTGCTACTAATTTCCTAAACAAAAGGCAAGGCTCCTAGGGTCCACCTGCTCCAAGGATCCACCTTCAGTTTCCATCAGTCCTTGTTGGAAGATGGGTCTTCATGGGTCTCTTGTTTGTGTTTCTACATGTCTTGCCCTTTGCTTCACACTCTCATTGCAAGGATGTCTTTATAGTGAACACTCTTGGAAGATAGAGTTTCTCCCTCCAGAATAAGGGTAGGATTGCTAACAGACTTGGAGGATAAAGATGTGTCTTGATCTGCAGCGAACGACAGACATGCCTACTGCCCATGATGGAAGAGTCGGGTTACCTCAGCTCAGGCTCCTCTTCTAGAACACAACCCCTCCAAGTGCACATGCTATCCAGCCCACTGTGCGTTACCCTGTGGAAACAGAGGCTTGGAGAACTGGCACAAAAATGCTGATGCCCTGGCTACCGCTATTGTAAGTAATGAACCATCCTTTGTCTCTTATACTCATAGCAAACTGTGGCCGAATAACTTGTTAGCTAGCAAGTAGGAGAGAACCTTCACAGTTCTTGAAAGTCCTTACCTCGTTGTGGATTTCTTCTCCGTGTTTCAAAACCACTGGCTCCAAGGATTTCAAAGAGACTTCACCATCGTCCGCCTCATCGCGGATATTCTGCAGGGCCAACTGGCAGCGCTGTAAGATGTAATCCAAGGTCCCTGTCGAGCACTGCAGAGATAGAACCGGCCACCGAGATGGTAAGCAAACTCCAAGATTACCATCCCTCTCTTCCTAGGATGTCTGTCCCCTTCCCGGACCTGTCGCCCTCACAGGTCAGCCTATGCTCAACTTAAGAATGACTCTAGTAGCTTTCTCCTTGGGCTCTGTGCTGCCAGCTTGGCCGTCACCTGGGTCACTCATCTTGCTGCTTTCTATTACATGGGCTTCATATCTCCAAACAGTAGGCTCCCCAAAGGCTAAAGCCCTGTTTCAAAATGTATATACTATACATAATACTGCAGCACCTAGAACTGAGTCTTAAATAGAAAAGAAACTTAATAAGTAGTTATTGGAGGAATAACTAATTAACCAAGAAGTCAAGAACACTGACTTTATCTCAAGTGCCCCGCACCTAACAATGGGGGAAAAAAGGTAACCAGACTGTAGAACTGGTTCAAAAGCACACAAAATAGAACAGCGATGGGGAAAAAAATGAAGTTATAAACACAGGACAAAGAACTCATTTTCCTTTTCTGCGAAAAGCATACACTAGGCAGTTGCAAGTCTGCCTTGGCAGAATAGATTCTTCAAATAATGGAGAATATGTGGTTCGTACCCTCAAGGCCTGTTGAAAGGCATAACTTAGTACCTGGGTATCAGCAAAGGCACAGATAACTAGTCCATCCCTCTCTAAGTCTGTGGGAGAAAATCAGAGGTCAAATGGACAAACTCCTTCTTTGAAGGAGCATATGTCAGAAAAGAAGAGGATGCAGGTGGAGTGTGCATCCGTTTGTTTTGATAAATGACATGATTTCCTAGAATGAGAAAATGCCAGCTGTAAATATCCTTTAGACCCAATGAGGGAAATGCCTCCCCGGAGTATTTTTAATATTTACAATTTAAATGAATCCCTTCGAAATAACCTTGAAGGCTAATCCCTGGTACAAAATTTCTTTGCACAGTTACTGCCACTTTATACAATGTGACCTGGGCATGCGTGGGGAAAAAAAATGAAGTTTCCGTGCCAAAAACAGAAGCTTGACGAATACGTATTTTAATATGAAGATCCCAAAGTGTGGGGAGCGAAAGGCAGTGGCTCCAGTTTACTACAAAGAAAAAACAAAAAATGGAAATGAATTACCACTCACTTTTGTCCCGCAGACAACCCTACAACATTTTTTTAATGACATTCTGTCTATAAACATACCCTACCTGCACCTTTACTTTCCCAAGTATGGAGTAACCTACATAAGAGGTAATTAATTGAAATGCCATCTACTGTAATAAAAGATTAAAAACAACACAAAATTTCCCATCAATAAAAGACCAGTTAAATGAACTCTGGAGGAGCCATGCTTGCAACCAGAAAAAAAGGAGGGGGGAATATATATATTTTTGCTGGGTGATTAGAGTTCATCTGATGTAAAGAACCTATAATCAGGCCTAGTTTTTTAGGAGGGCATGGGGAATGGTAACGGTTTTATTGAGATATAAAATTCACATGTCATAAAATGTACCCACTTAAAGCATACAATTCAATGTCTTTTAGTATATTCACAGAGTTGTGCAACCATCACTACAGTTAACTTTAGAACATTTTTATCACTCCAGAAAGAAACGCTGTACCTTTTAGCAGTCACCCCCTCCCATTTCTACCAGCCTTCCCGGCCCTAGGCAACCACTAATCTACTTTATGGGTCTATAGATTTGACTACTCTCGATATTTCATATAAATGAAATCATACAATATGTGGTCCTTTGTGACTGGCTTCTTTCACTTAGTATATTTTCAAGGTTCATCCATGTTGTACATGTGTCAGTACCCCGTTCCTGTTTATTGCCAAATAATCATTCAACTGTACAGATATGCTGCCTTTTGTTTCTCCATTCGTTAGGTGAGGAACCTTTGGGCTGTTTCCACTTTTTGGCTATTATGAATTAAGCTACTATGAACATTCATGTACAAGTTTTCACTTCTCTTGGGTGTGTATACCTAGGCATGGAATTGCTGGGCAATAAGGTAACTCTGAATTTCACCTTCTGAAGAAGTGCCAGACAGTTTTCCAAAGTGGCTGCACCATTTTAGATTCCCTCCAGCAACATAGGAGGGTTCCAATTTCTGCACATCCTCACCAACACTTGTTACTGTGATTCTGATTATACCTATTTCAGCGGGTGTGCAGTGGTATGTCATTGTGGTTTTGATTTGCACTTCCCCAGTGACTAATGATGATGAGCATCTTTTCATGTGTTTATAGGCCGCTTGTATATCTCCTTTGGACACATGTCTGTTCAGATCCTTTACCTGTTTAAAAAGTTGGATTATTTATCTTTTTAATCATTGAGCTGTAAGAGTTCTTTATATAAATCTAAATATAGGCACCTTGTGAGATGTATGATCTGCAAATATTTTCTCCCATTCTGTCTTTTCACTTTTGTGATGGTACCCTTTGATGCATAAAGTTTTTAACTGTGATAAAGTCCAATTCACCTGTTTTTTCTTTGATGGCTTATGCTTTTGTATCATATCTTAAAAAAAAATTCCCTACTCTAAGAATTGCATATTGATAAGTAATTATCATCAAGGTTTACTAAAATAAAACAAAAAGTGCAGAATAGTGTGTAGACTACCATTTATATAAGAAATTTTAAAAATTACATATGTGTTTGCTTATATATGTATTAAGTATCACTGAAAGGATAACAAAAATCTGATAACGTTGGTTGCCCCTGGGGAAGAGGAGCTGGCTGGTGTGAGGAGAAATAGGCTTTAACCGTACACTCTTAGGTAATTTTTGAGTTTTGAACCATTTGCGTAACTACCTATTCAAAATATAATCATACATAGAATTTAAATTTTTTAAAAACATATATTCTGTGTTGCATCCCAAGAACATTCTGTCACAACCAGAAAAAAACTAAAATCAAATAAAGGTCAAGAGCCATCAGACATACTCTAGTCACATTTTTGCAACCAAAAACTGAACAGATTTCTTCTCTGATTAACTGAAATGAATTTCAGAACATCATTTCCTTAAGACAATCTGTTTCCTACATATTGTGAACAGGCAAAAAATAGCGAATCATTTTGTTTGGCACAGAAAAGAAGTCTAATTTAATACTGTATGAAGGAAAGGACATTTGTAGAGCAAGTGAGGGCTATAAAGCTGCACGGATTTTTTTCCTCTCTGTATTGAGGGAAACCATAACGTTAACTACAGTGTTGGAGAAAAAAATCTTTTCCCTCTTCTATTACTGAAAACAATAATATAAGATGAAATTAAAAGTTTTAAGTAAGATAAAAACATAATCCTGCCGCCATACTCTATTTTAATTATTTTTATTGCGTGTAATTCTTCATCCACACACAGCTGTAATGAATATATACAAATCAATGTACATGCTACTTTTCACTGTTTGTACGTAAGTATTCAAAACTACCCTGGTCAATGCTGCTCAGTGAGGTGATATTAACAATTTAATTAGCAAGTCACATAATATAAAGGCATTAAGGTTCTGTCCAACTTTTCACTACTGTTAATCATACTAGATAAATATATTTTAATATATACTTCCTTTGAATTATTTCCTAGGTTTGATTCCCCAAAAGTGTTATGAGATCAAAGACATGAATATTTTTATGGGGCTTTACACATATCCCCAGATAGCTTTCAAAAAAATATACTAATTAGAAAAACTACCAGTAGTGTATGAATGTACAGTTTCACTGTAACTTTACCAGCATTGAATATTATCATTTTTGATTTTTGGTAGAAATAAAAAGTTAACCTTAAAATGATGATTTTTTTTAAAAAATTCCTTTTAACTTTAAAGCCTGTATACACAGGATCATGCAAAACAGAGTCAGCAAACCTTTTCTTAAAAAGGTCAGGGCTTCCCTGGTGGCGCAGTGGTTGCGCGTCCGCCTGCCGATGCAGGGGAACCGGGTTCGCGCCCCGGTCTGGGAGGATCCCACATGCCGCGGAGCGGCTGGGCCCGTGAGCCGTGGCCGCTGAGCCTGCGCGTCCGGAGCCTGTGCTCCGCAACGGAAGAGGCCACAACAGACGGAGGCCCGCATACCACAAAAAAAAGGTCAGATAGTAGATATTTTAGGCTTGCAGGCCATAAGGTCTTGTGTTCAACTACTCAGCTCTGCCATGGTAGCTCCAAAGCAGCCATAAACAATACGTAAATAAGTGAGCGTGGCTGTGTTCCAATAAAACTTTATTTACAAAAAGAGCTGACTGGCCCAAAGGCCATAGAATTTGCTGACCCTGATCTATAATATAGAAAGCAGGATAGTCACATCATTCACATTATGTATGTCTAATTAGTAAAGTATCATAAGCTTGAACTGAAGTAGAGATAATATAAAAGATACAGATTTGGGATTATATTATTATTATTATCACTATGCATATCCACCTCTTTCTTAAAAATTAATTAACGCTCAAAATTTTGCCTAAAAATTAGAAGATACAAATGCAGCTATGACTAAAGCAGAGAAAGCTAAACCTCAGGATATTTTGAAAGCACTGCTATTTTAGTTAAGACGGTCCACTTGGAAAAAAAGGAAACAAGGCCAGAGGGGTACTTTTCAAACTGCATTCTGAATGTGTGTATTAATCACAGGAGGCGGAGAAGGAAAGGTTTCCTGATCTCTCGCAAGTTTTAGTCCCAAATTTACATTTGTCTGCTGGACCTCTCCTCTTGGCAGCTCTGACTCAGCCTGTTCAAAACTGAACTACTGTCTTCCCCTCATGTCTTAGATCCCTATTTCTACTTATGGTAATGTCATCTCCAAATCACTCAAGCTTGAAACCTCAGAGTCACCCAAAAGCCCAGCGCATGACAAGCATCCAATAAAGAGTTACTTGGTTAGTGTGTTCATTCATTCACTCATTCATTCATTTGTTCATCCATTCATCCATTCACTCATTCATTCTTACATTCCTCCCTCCACTTCAATCAGTTGCCAAGTCTGTCACTATGTCTCCTTCATTAGTCAAGGGAATTTCTTCTTTTTTCCTGTTGCCATGACCTTAGTTCAGACCAACAGGTTTAATTGATGTCTGTCTCTATCATTTTCCGCTTCTTAAAGACATCTCCAATATGTCACTACTGCGATAAATAAATCATCAATAACCCCCACCTGAACCAACTTAAGTTAAAACACACCTAACCTGATATCCAAGATCTTTCACAATCCAGTCATTCAGGGATCAGCCTTTATCTGCCAACACTCCCTTTCTGGCATCCTGGGATTCAGTCAAAGTTGAGCCACTCAATACTCCCTTTGTATCCCCATCCCATTCCGATCACAAGATTTCCACCTAATGGGATGAGGACTCTTAAATGTCTTCAAATGTCCTAAAATCCCCTAATCCCTACATGTTCAAGGTTTACATGCCATGTCACTCGTGAAGCCTTATGCTGTTTGCTACTCTCTATTCTGCACTCTACCTGTTCACAAGTGTCTAAAAGAATACCTTGAGCACTGGAAATTTCAACAAAAGTTTGCAGAATGGATGAAAGAACTAAAATCACTTCCCTTCTTCGGAGTAGTAGCTTTCAGTTAATAGCAACACTTCCAATTAAAGACTCATTGATGACTTAAGTTCTCCTGCTTTATTACATACATTCTAGTGTATAAATGGAGACAGAATAGCCTTCCACACAAAGAGGTTTTGTTGTTCCTTTCTCCTACTAGCTTTTCATCAGGATAACTGAAAAGACAGTAGTAGTAATAGTAGCAGCAGCAGTAGTAATTTAATAATAGTAGAAGTGGCTAACATTCTTTGAATGCATACTCTATACCTGCCACTGTTCTAAAAGACTTACATGTATTAACTCACTTAATCCTCACAAGAACCCTATGAATTAGATAGGATTGTTATCCTTATCAGATACATTTTGCAAAACTTCTTATTCATCATTTTGTACCAACCCTCTGAGCACAGCACTAATCATCTTGTCCACTCCTCCAGATTGGATTAGGAAAGGTGCAGAGATACACATAAGTAACCACATACTCAAAAGAATTCTTAGGAGAGTTCTAGCTAGAAAGACAGATGTCTATATCATCTTGTATTATACAAAAAATGAAGTCTTTTTTGTACAATACAAAGCACATATTAGATGCTCTATAAATGCTTGCTTACTCTTTTTTGCCTCCCTTCACTCACTCCTTCCTTCCTTCCTTTCTTCCTTCCTAACAGAACTTACTCTTTTAGGTCTCTAAGATAATTATTTGTGTTTTTATCTATTTAATATTTGTCTCTCAGACTAAAATGGAAGTTCAGCAAAGCTAAGTGGCCATACCTGTCATGTTGATGGCTCTCTCTCTCTCACGCCTCTAGTGCTGCTGGACACAGAACAGACACTCAAATATTTAGATGAATGATTGAATAGAAGAGAGAAGAAAGGGAGAAAAGGGGGAAGGAACACTTGATGGGCTTGCTGGCATCTTGATTTAAACAGACACTCGTGTCCTCTCTGCCACCTAGCAACATGACCAGTCCACTAGAAAAGCTACCTAAATACCAAAAGACATGACACTGCCTTATAGACTCACACAGTCTCAGGACTGGAAAGGTCTTGTGCTTGTGTTACCCTGCCACTTTATTGTATCCTGTCTGCCCAACTTTCTCACACTAGTCCCCTTGTGGTACAATGAAAAGTCAAGCTATAAAAGCAAAGCACAGATAACAAGCTTGGATACGAGGTCAACTTGTAATCCTTTTCATGATCATTCCCCTGTTCTCTGGAACACTTCTTAACTGAGCACACACAATACTCCAGGGTGACTACTAAAGGCTTCCCTCATCTCTTAAGTTTCCATTCTGAACTAGACTAATCAGCTGACTATCAGCCACTGCAAGTGGTGGCAGAATTTAGCAATAAAGTCTGGGTTAGGAACACAACAGGGGAGTTTGGAAATTCCCTGGCACCACTGTAACTTTCTCCTTAATTTACATTCACATGCCCGGAAGCCTGACCCAAAAGTTAAGGGAAATATAAATTCTCAACCATCTGAGCCCAGTCACAGCTAACACATGCACAAGCACACAAATCTACTATTTTGTTCTGGCCATCTCCTGCCCTTGACCTTGACAGATACAAACCCCTTAGAAAATCTCTAACCAGCAACACCTGCCAAGGTGCCCTCTTGCTGGCACCTTTTCCAAGAAACATAACCCCAAAGAAGCAAAATATACTTATCCCAGGCTGTGAACACACTTTTAAAAACTGGATTCAACACAACTCAAAGCTAAAAAAGCAAGTAAATAGAGGCTAAAGTCTAGTTAGATGGAAGCAATTTTCCTATCAAATATTCTTCCAAAGTTCTATGATAAATTGCTCATGCAACCACCTCTGTCACATCCAATTAAGTTTGAGTCACATTTTTATTTACACTTACCTCTGCCACTCGGTGGGTGGAACTAAACCGAGGTGGTAAACCAGCCAAAACACAGTGTTGGTGGGTGGCATTGAGATCATCTGCAGGAAAAATACCAAAAATTAAAAAAAAAACAAAACACCAAAAACACCCAACACACACTTATCAGTCACTGAATACTATTTCACTAAAATACAAAGTAAACAGTAAATCCATCATTCAAGAAGAATGACAAGAACCAAAGAATTAACAATTACCATGTGTTCTTTAAAACATTCTTTGTTAAGTAGGATGACATATATATACATATATATATATAATATATATATGTATATATATATATATAGTCATATGGTATAAAACCATCAAAAACCATGATACTTTCAATAGTGAAAGGGGATGTTATTAATAATTACTGCAGAACAACAGGCATAAACCAGGACTGTCCTTAGCAAACAGGCTATAGGGTTACCCTACTTATTTGTAGTCTTATGATACCCACTCACCACTATTTATGGGCTGAACTTCTTTCCCTTTCTCATGATACATCTAATTCTACCCATGCCTTTAGAATAAGCCAAAATTTTTTTGTATTATTTGGAGTTGAACATCTTTCATCTGAAAATCTGCCTCTTTCCTTCCCCAGTCAAAGTATCAATTTTGCCCTAACAATTTTCCAGGCAGCAAACCAACCAACTCAGCATGTTGCAAAGCTTTGGCTCTCAGAACAGAATTCAAGCCTACAGATTCACGACCCAAGAATGGAGAAGGTGGTGAATTCATCAGCTGAAGAATATGCCTAAAACCACATGCAGTGGGAGAAAAACCAATGGCCAAGTTGTTGCGTATTCTAAGAAATGATGCCACACGTGAGGCAAAATCTGTAACACCTCTGCTTAGGACATCGCGTCCTCTATTACAAAGAAGAGAACCAAACTGTCCCCTATGATTTCCTACGTAAGCAACAGAGGCTTCTTAGCAAGATACTAAGAAAGACAATGACTTAAACTAGGAAGCAAAGAAAATTACCTCTAAACAGAAAAAAGGAAATGCAAAATGCCCATTGCAGGACTCCTGCTTAGGGATATTATGGAGTAACCATGAGAAGGTCTACCTTTTCACCCTAAAAAACTATAAAACAGACCAAAAATAGGAAACAAAGGTTTCTGACACTGGAAAACAGTGACCCCAAAGATAGGAGAAATAAAATAGGTGAGCCTTAGTTTACTAGTTAGAAACAGTTTCAAAGTCACAGAGTAGGGATGGGGATATCAGAACTCAAGAGTTTTCAGTTTTCTCTCTTGCTGAGTTGTGAAGACAAAGACTACAGTTTAGGAAGGCCAAGGCAGCAAGGGTTTGTAAGACAGAATACTGCAACAGAAGAACCAGCACAGGGAGAGACTAAGCGGACATCTACAGAAGGGTTCCTTCAAGTCTTTGCCTACATATTCATCTGTGCATGTGTGAATGAAAACTTCCCACAGGCAGGAAAAGAAGTTCCAGAAAGCTACAGGCTAGACAAATCTCAGACCTCATATAGGGCCAGGAATACTCTGTGTTCTCAGCAGCCAGAATGGTTCCTACTACCTGAGACAATAGAGTCTTTAGAAAAGCATAATCTTAGTAGTAGGGTTAAATAAGTACTATATTAAAGGCTGCCTTAGATCCACTTAAAAGCTTAAAAGCAAGGCTCAAAAGAATCTAATTTTTTCCAAATAATTTAATTACTCACTAGAGCAAAGTCCAACACTACTTAAAAGAATATAACAAAATCAGGCGGCACTTCCCTGGTGGCACAGTGGTTGAGAATCCACCTGCCAATGCAGGGGACACGGGTTTGAGCCCTGGTCCAGGAAGATCCCACATGCCACAGAGCAACTAAGCCCATGTGCCACAACTACTGAACCTGTGCTCTAGAGCCCACAAGGCACAATTACTGAGCCCACGAGCCACAACTACTGAAGCCCGCATGCCTAGAGCCTGTGCTCTGCAACAGAGTAGAAGCCACCGCAGTGAGAAGCCCACACACTGCAACAAAGAGTAGCCCCCACTCGCCGCAACTAAAGTCCGTGTGCAGCAACGAAGACCCAACGCAGCCATTAATAAATAAAAATTTTTAAAAATAAAATAAAGTAAAATAAAAATCACCTATGGCTCTCAGTACCCATAGGTTCAAAAAAAAAAAAAACAAATAAAAACAAAATCAGGCACCAATAAATAAAATTTGCCATATCCAGCATTCAACCAAAAAGTAGCAGAGAGAAATAAAAGATATATGATATATATGATATAAAAGATAAATACATATCTTTCTTTTTTCATGTATATATCTTTCATATATATATAATATGAAGCTTCTAAAGATGAAAAATATAGTAAATGAAATAAAAATCACATTGAAGAGATTAACAGCACTTTAGACACTGCAGAAGAAAAGATAAGTGAAGTAGAATACACAGGAACAGAAACAACCCAAAATGAAGCACACAGAGGAAAAACACTATAAAAAACTGAAAGAGCATCCATGCCCTAGGAGACAATATTAAGCATTTTAACACAAATGTAATTTGAGTCTCAGAGGAGGGAGAATGACAGAAAAAAAAATTTTTTTTTAATGATGACCAAAGAGAAAAATAAGAGCAAAGAACAAGGGCAACAAATAGAAAACATTAACAAATAAGATAGATATTAACCTAACTATATCAGTAACCACTTTAAATGTCAATGGCCTATGTACACTAATTAAAAGGCAGAGATGGTCAGAGTAGATGAAAAAACAAGACCCAACTATACATTGTCTATAAGAAACTCACTTTAAATATGAAGACACATATAGATTAAAAGTAAAGGGATGGAAAAAGATATATCACGGAAACACTAATCAAAAACAAAGCTGGAGTACCTATATGAATTTCAGATAGAGCAGACTTCAAAGCAAGAAAAATTATCAGGGATATAGCAGGGCATTACATAATGATAAAGGGGTAATTCTCCAAGAAGAGGTAACAATCCTTAAGGTATATCTGTCTTATAATAAAGCAACAAAGTATGTGAGGCAAGAACTAATAGAACAGCAAGAAGAAACAGACATATCCACTATTATAGTTAGAGACTTCAACATCCCCTAAAAGAAGTGAATAGATCCATTAGCAGAAAATCAGTAAGGACATAGTGGAACTCAAGAGCACCATCAATCAACTTAATTGACATCTATAGGCTACTTCATCCAACAACAGCAGATTACGCAATCTTCTCAAGGTCATGTGAAACATTCATCAAAATAAACTACATTCTTGAACAAAAATCACACCTTTACAAATCTTTAAAAAATTGAAATCATACAATGTCTGCTCTCAGACCACAAAGAAAGTAAACTAGACATCAGTAACAGAAAGATAGCTGGAAAATTCTAAAATACTTAGAGAATAAAGAACACACTTCTAAATAACACACGGTTAAAGAAGAAATCACAAGAGAAATTTTAAAATACTTTTAACCAAATGAAAATAACGATACAAAATAGTAAAATTTGTGTGATGCGTAAAAGCAGTGCCAAGAGGAAAATTTGTAGCATTAAATGCATGTTAGAAAAAAAGAAAGATCTAAAATCAATAAGCTTCCACCTTAGGAAAAAAGAAAAGGTAGAGCAAGTTAAATTTAAAGTAAGCAGAATAAAAGAAATAATAAAAATAATAGCAGAAATAAATAAAATCAAAAAAAAAATCCATAGAGAAAATCACTGAAATAAAGCTGATTCTTTGAAAAGATCAGTAAAATCAATAAGCTTCTATGCAGGCAAAAAAAAAAAAGGACAGAACACACAAAAAGAGGATATCACTATAGAACCTATGGGTGTTAAAAGGAAGATAAAGTAACAACATGAACAGTTCTATGCCCACAAATTTGATAACCTAGATGAAATGGACCAATTCCTTGAAAGACACAATCTGCCAAAACTCACACAAATAGAAATAAACAAACTGAATAGGCCTGTACCTACTAAGGTAATTGAATCAATAAATAATAGCCTTTCAACACAGAAAGCTCCAAGCCCAAATAGGTTCACTGGTGAATTCTACGAAACATTTAAGTAAGAAATAATACCAACTCTTTACAATCTCTTCCAGAAGACTTAAGTGAAGGGAAGACTTCAATAGTCTCTTCAAAAGCGATGCTGGAACAACTGTACATCTACATGTAAAAAAATACTCCAAATGGATTATAGAGCTAAATGTAAAATGTGTACATATAAAACACTTAAAAGGAAATCTAGATGACCTTGAGGGTGACAGTGACTTTTTAGGTGCCACTGAAGGCACAATCCATGAAAGACAAAACTGATAAACCGGACTTCATAAAAATTAAAAACTGTTCTGTGAGAGACACCATCAGTAGATTAAGAAGACAAGCCTTGGACTCATACAAAATATTTGCAAAGAACATGTTCGATAAAGAACTGTTATCTAAAATATACAAAGAACTCTTAAAACTCAACAATAAGAAAAACAACTCATTAAAAAATGGACAAAAGACCTGAACAAAGAAGATAGACAGATTGTAATAAGCACATGAAAAGATGCTCCACTACCTTTGTCATGGAAGTGTAAATTAAAACAAATACCCACTACACAGCTATTAGAATGGCTAAAATCCAGAACACCAACAACATCAAATGCTGGTGAGGATGTGGAGCAACAGGAACTCTCATTCATTGCCGGTGTGTATGAGAAACGGTACAGCCACTTTGGAAGAGAGTTTGGCAGTTTCTTTCAAAATTAAACACGCTCTTACCATCAGACCCGGCAACCGCACTGCTTGATATTCACCTAAATGAGCTGAAAATATGTCCCCACAAAAACCTGGTGACAGCAGGGGAGACGGTGAGCAGCGATCAGATTCAGAATGTTTTAGAGGAAAATAATAGGACCTGCTAATGGATGGGTAAGTGAAGGGACAGAAAGAGTGAAATTAAGAGCAACTTCTGGGATTTTCACAGGAACAACAGATTGAAGATGAGTAAGTCACAAAACATTCGGACACTGTATGAACAAATAGCACAAGATGCAATGAAAGGTGAGGATAAAAACAGCAGTGATACATTTGGAGTACTAAAAGCAAATGTAAAGACAAGGAAAGCTAATATAGACGATTAAAAACAGATCCAACCTCTGCTGACTTGGGTTCAGAAGTGTGGCTTAAGGCCTGAAGAGGACTGAATGTCCATTCTCTTTCCCAGTTAGCTCTCTCTGCGGATTCTGGTTAAGGACACACCTGAGAATTTCTGGTAGATCTGAACTATTTTATCTAAAGGGGGATTCAAAGCCAAACAAACAAACAAAACAAAAACAAAAAGCAGGGGTTGGAGGAGTTTCCCCAGGTCCAGGTGGCTCATAAAGAGTTGAAACAATTTCTAAGAAATACATAGATGCTGGGGACTTCCCTGGTGGTCCAGCAGTTAAGACTCCACGCTTCCAATGCAGGGGGTGCAGGTCTGATCCCTGGTTGGGGAACTACAATCCCACATGCTGCACGGCACGGCCAAAAATAAAATAAAATTTAAAAAGGAGATCAAACAAACAAACAAAAGAAATACATAGATGCCATCCTCACCTACTCAAATAAAAGCCTTACATTCCCAGGCTATTAACAGTAGGCTCTAAAGACATCATAAGCAGGAAAACAAATCATCTTAACGAACAGATCTGTTAAGTGCTTTTGTTTCACTGAGGGGCCACTAATCTGAGGCAGGCCAAGTGGCAAACACAGCATTAGAAGTAATACTCCAAGGCTTGTACCTTTATTTAAATCCTTGGCAACTCTCTAATCAAACAACTCTTTTGAGATTTCTCCCAAATGTCTCTAATCCTTTATGACTTTTAGAAAGAACCCTGTAATTTTCATTGAAGAGCTTCTAATTTAACTAAAATTCTAAGTCTATGAAAGTGGCTCAAGCCTCATGGATTGTACATCTCACGTCTTAAAGGATACACTAAAGATATGCCCAGCTTTAAAGACTAATGCTAAAAATTTTTAGAAAGAAAACACTAAAGAATGCCTGTTTTCCAGAGCTATCTCAAAATACAGCTAAAAACTGACTCTCAAAAAAAAAAAAAAAACTGACTCTACTCAAGTGGAATCAGAGTTTGCAGAATTTATTCAACAAAACAAATGGAAAAGAAGGTCTTACTCTTTGCAGGCTAAATGCTGCGTGCTCTATCAGTGGGTGAGGGAGAACTCTGGACGTTCACTGTAGCATGAAATCTCATCTCATATATAAGAGACCACAGATGCAGTGGCATAATTGACGCTAGGGTGATCAATTCATGCCCAGGGCTTTCCTGGTTGTAACACTGAAGGCCCGAATCCTGAGATTCCCCACTCTCACACCAGACAAACCGGGACAGTTGGTCACGCTAAGTTTAACCCAGCCCTTATTTCCCCGGTTCTGTTGTCCAGTGTGTCACCAGAGGCTACTGCATCCCCAAATTTCTTAAAGTAACAATCAGGAGCTTGGCTAAAGGCACTCCTGAGCTAAATAAGCCCAATACTGAAATCCAATCTTCCCAAGTGCACACAATCACTGAAGCTTTTCATTCTTACTCACCTGTCCATTCTCATCCCTCAATCTTAATATTTATGACCTTATTTTTCCTAGATGTGGGGACATCCATGACTGAGAACGTTTTCAGAATTTAATAGCCAACGAAAGGGGGGAGGGGAGGCTTCCTCACAAGATGACAGTAGAGACCCAGGCCTCTACCTACCCCATTCCTAGATTCCCAATGAGACGATCAATGAAATAGTAAAAGAATTTAAGACTTCCTTCAGTGCTCAACATCAGGGAAAGGTTCTCAATACGCCAGAAATCACAAGGAATTGTGCTGGACACAGTATAAGTGGAATGAGATGAAAGAAGGGCAGCACCCTAATGTAAATCAACTATATTTCAATTTAAAAAAAAAAATACTGACGCCCTGGACCCACAACAGATTAGCTTCATCAGAATTTCTGGGGTTGGGTTTCCCCAGTGGCACAGTGGATAGGAATCCACCTGCCAATGCAGGGGACGTGGGCTCTAGCCCTGGTCCGGGAAGATCCCACATGCCGCAGAGCAACTAAGCCCGTGCGCCACAACTACTGAAGCCCGCGAGCCTAGAGCCCGTGCTCTGCAACAAGAGAAGCCACCACAATGAGAAGCCCATGCACCTCAACGAAGAGTAGCCCCTGCTCTCCTCAACTAGAGACAGACCGCGTGCAGCAAAGAAGACCCAACGCAGCCAAAAAATAAATAAATAATAATAATTTTTAAAAAGAATTTCTAGAGTTAAGGCCCAGGCACTGTATTCTTGAAACTGCCCCAGGGGATTCTCATGCAGAGGAGGGTTGAGGGGCACTGTCCTTGGGTAATGCTGACCAAAGCAGCTGCTTGTGTATCATTTGGGGACCCCAATTCAAGAGCACTCATTTGGCCCTAATTTATTTATCTGGCATCCCTTTATGACAGAAGCTGTACTAAGTTCTGGAGATGCAGAGCTGAATGATATGATCTTGTCCGTAAGGATTTTACCATGAAATGAGTGAGGTGAAACTGGCTAAGTGTTAGAACAGAGCTGGGCATGGGACATAGTGGAGGAACAAAGGGGGACTTAAAAAAAAAAAAAAAAAGGGCAGCATCCTGATAAATATATCAAGCAGATCCTGAGAGCAGTACTCCCCCTCTAGCTCAGAAGGTGCAGAGCAGAAGGGCAGGAGAGGCTACAGGGCACCCAGAGGCCTGTAGCCTCTGCAGGACAGTATTAAATACACACAACCTGTGGGACCCATAGACTCCCAGACGTGTTGCTGGCGCAAGTCATCGCTTTGAGAAGAGAACCAGGCATTGTGGAGGTACGAAACTGGAGCGAGCAGGTATGCCAGGAATGGTCCAAAAGCTGCCAGGGTTTGCTCATACTGTGAGCATCTATACCACCCAAAGACAAAAACAAGTCATTCAGTACACTCCAGTTCATCAACTCTCTCATCTGGCCCTGCAAAGATACATTTTCTTCCTCCTCCTTCAAGTGAAGGATTTGGTCGGGAACCTATACTAAGTTTTCACAGAACCAATCTTAACACCGACTTGCCTATCAGCCGGTGCTAGTCGTTTTTCTATAAGGAAAAACAGACAAGGAAAAATCACTAGACTCAGGCAAAAGTATTACAGTTCTAAGGAAAGGAACCAGTTTGACAGAAACTGTCTCTTCCGAAAAAGTGTTACTCAAATGGACAGAAAAAAATTTTGTAAAGTTCTCAATATTTCAAGAAGCCACTTGATTCAAGAGGGCACTGCACCCGTGAAAATGGGGCAAGCAGCTGTGAGGATGGAATAGCATGAAATCAGGAAAGGGTGCTTGGAGCTGACTTGTTTTTAATACGTATGGCTTCATTTAAAATGATAAAAGCTGGAGTGAACAACAGAAGGCATGCTGCAGAAAAATCAAATTACCGAAGTAAATGAGAACTCAAGAAATTCTCCCAGAACTCAGAGGGAAAACAAAAACTAGTGACAGAATAAATAAGACATGAGGGGCAGATTCTGGAAGCCAAAACAGATATAACAGGAATCTTAGGGAAGAAAGCAGAAGACAGAGAAATGAAAGAATAATCAGAGAAATAACAGAAGAATATTTTCCAAAGTTGTGAAAAGGCCTGAGTTTGTACTACAAAATGGCTGACCAAATATATAAACATATTCTGTTCAAAAATTAAATATAAAATACTACAAATGTCCAAAGGAAAAAAACACAGTTTGCCACAATATAATCAATCTGAAGATGATCTCAGATATCTTCCTAACATCAAACATCAGAGGTCAAGGGGACAATATCTATAGAGTTTTAAGGTGGAAAGCTTGTTACTCAAGAATCCTATGGCCAGCCATTCAAGGAGATATGAATATGTGTAGGTATAGTAAGTCACACTCATGTTATTTTCATCATTAAACTGGCAAAAATATTTTTAAATCATAATGCCCAGTGTTGCCTAGGGTGAGATAAATAGGCTGGTAGAAGTAACTGATAACCACGTTTCATACACTGTAGGTAGGAAGGTAAACTGAAAACAATCTTTCTGATTAACCGTCTGACAGTACAATATGTACAGTCTTTACCTATCGACACTCTCATCCTCACCCAGGTATCCCGCTTCCGGTAACTTTTCCTAGAGAAATACTTACAGGTGCAGACAAAGATGGATATACAAAGATGTTCACAGGGCGATATATATGATACCAAAGCACTGGAAATGAATGGCATGACAAAACTAGGGGATTACTATTTAAGCCATTTTTTAAAAATCACATTTTCAAAGAATATTTAATAGGGAAAAATGTTCAAGATATAAAATTATTGGAAAAAACAAGATATAAAACATTATACCTAACATATTAATTTTCTAAAAAAATAAATAAATAAACATAGATTCCCAAGTATAGGAAAAAACACTAGAAGGAATTAGACCAAATAGTTATCAATGATGTTATCTGTGTGGTGATATGATGTATTTTTGTTATCCAGTTTATACTTTCTTATAAGGTTTGTAAATTTTCTACAATGATCATCAATTCTAATTTTTCTTCATATTTAACATCTCTGAATTTGGAATACATCTTAAAATTGATAGCATCTTTGACTGGATGACATATATTATTACTTTTGTACCTAGCAATAAAAAACTAGAACAGTAAGTATGATGATTTTTTTAAAATCCAAAGGGAAATGTTCAATGAAGAGATCCTCAGAAAAGAGATCTTCAATCCCCAAATAAAAATGACAGAACACTGCAGTCAGTGTGGGTGATAAGAGTTTTGGTTAGTTTTTTAAACCTTCCCCAATATAATCTTCCAGGGGACTAAAAACTCTTTCATAAAAACAGGTACAGAGGTGAAGATGACCTCAGCGTACACACCTTTCTCTCTCTCTCTTTTTTTTTTTTTTTGAAATTAACTTTTACGGAATGCTTAGTTTATAGTTAGACTTCAAAGAGAATACATTCTTGAGGTTAATCATTCATTCTTGCTTTCTAAATAGGCAAAAAGAACTTTAATCCCACTTTGGGAAGGGCTGCCTTTACTCTTCCAGGTGGCAACTCTTCCCAAGAGACAGGAGGGCAGAGGGGATTGTGGAAATGGAGAGACGAGAAGGAACAGAGGTTAGGATAACAGAAAATTTGAATGAAGTTTCTTCTCTCCCTATTTTGTATACACAGAGCCATCACATCACCCTCTACTACAGTGAACTCTGGGCACCAGAACTTCCAAAATGAAGTTAATGAATGAAACAGAAGCACCCACTTAAACCTCTAAGTTCTGTTCCTTCATATACCTTTCGACTTCTCTCTTTAGTCACTCCTATCTCATATCTGACTTTCCACTGACAACTGAGGAAGACAGTTATGGTTTCTGGTTAACACTTAGGGAGGAAAAAAAGGCTGTTCTCTCCAGATACTCAGCAAGTTCCTAATCTGCACAAGGTACTAAGTGCTGTGTATAGGACAAGAATATATATAATACTGGCTCTGAAAAAGCTTAGCTCTAGTAGATAAAACTTCTATATCAATTGCTACAGTCCAGAGGGGAAAGAGAGTTATGGCAAACACACTGAATAGTTGGTTCCCCTTCCATGGTGGGTATTAAATTTTTTTAATGTCACCCCTAAATAGGTGAGTTACACATGTAAACTCACAACGGGAAAACATGACAAGGTGGAAGGAACAGTATGAACAAATATAAGGAGAAAGGTTTGTGCCAGGACCAATTTTAGGATAAAGCCACTATAATGAACTGACCAAGGACTATAATTTACATCTTTTAAAAAATTTTAAATGGTTATTGGGCCTAGAAGAATTATTCCACAGGAAGAGTTTAATGAATGTTCCAGCATAGGGTATATAGTCTGGCCTTGAAATCTGCTGCAGGGACTGACAGATTCAGGAAAGTCAAATTCATTCCTGGTCTAGTCCTGGGTTCAATCCCTGGTCAGGGAACTAAGATCCCACAAGCTGCGTGGCATGGTCAAAAAAATAATAAAATAAAATAAAATAATTTTTTTAATTTTAATAAAAATAAATAAATAATTTTTTAAAAAGGCTTCATTCATGGTCATTCCTCCACTGCCTTTACAGAAGTGGCAAAGAGGGCATACAGGTTATGCAATCAAATGAAAAGCCTAAAAAATTCCTTCCCACAGCTCGTGCTTTTAGGAGCCCACAACGTGGCATGGATGGTCAAAAAAATAATTAAAATAAAATAATTTTTTTTTTTAATTTTAATAAAAATAAATAAATAATTTTTTAAAAAGGCTTCATTCATGGTCATTCCTCCACTGCCTTTACAGAAGTGGCAAAGAGGGCATACAGGTTATGCAATCAAATGAAAAGCCTAAAAAATTCCTTCCCACAGCTCGTGCTTTTAGGAGTTATGTTATAGAGATAACATAATAGCCAAACAGGGCATATTAAGACTGCCAGCCAAAGGGGAAAACTCCACCTACCCAACCCAGATGTAGAATTACCTCAATACAGTGTGATTGATTGAATGAACCATAGAGAATAAAAGGACCTCATAATTCATAGTAACACATCCATCCTCAGTTAAAAAAAACCAAAAACACATTTTTGTTACCTTTGGTGGTTTTCTTATAAAAAAACGTAAAGGAGAATGTACAGATTGATCCAGACACTGTGTCATTTTGGAAAATTCTGTGTTGCCACATGGTTATTTGGATTAGCCACAAGGAAGTAAAGCATGGGTCACTGAAGGAATAGACTGTCATGGAAGATTCTAAAAGCTGTCTCTGGAGACCCCAGAGTATTAGATGAATGGCCATCTGTTTTGCAGAGGGTCTTCAAAACCTTTTCCAGCCAGGAGCTTTCAAGGATAGAATAAATATTTCCTTTTGCCATGAATGAAGGGGAGAAAAGCCAATCCTTGGTTCGTTCATTTCACTCATTGATTTAATATTTATTAAAGAACCTACCATATTCAAAGTACTGTGTTAGGCACCGTAGAGGGTACACATTTTCTGCAATCTAAAGTAGACAGAAGGGCTTCCCTGGTGGCGCAGTAGTTGAGAATCCGCCTGCCGATGCAGGGGACACGGGTTCGTGCCCCGGTCCGGGAAGATCCCACATGCCGCGGAGCGGCTGGGCCCCTGAGCCATGGCTGCTGAGCTTGTGCGTCTGGAGCCTGTGCTCCTCAATGGAAGAGGCCACAACAGTGAGAGGCCCACGTACCACACACACACACACAAAAACCCTAAAGTAGACAGAAGGCATTTTTAGAAAATTCCAAAAAAGACAAAAGACACAGGACCCACGTAAAAATGGAATTTGCCAAGGAGTGCAATGAGAAGAAATCGCAATATGATAACTGTGCCAGGTGGGTTTGAAGAAGCCAGTGTTTATCAAAGCATTAAATAAGTAGTATGACAAAACATCTAGTAGCACAGAGCTATCACTATGGCATGATTCTTCCATCAGTAAGAATACAGAGGGCTTCCCTGGTGGCGCAGTGGTTGAGAGTCCGCCTGCCGATGCAGGGGACGCGGGTGCGTGCCCCGGTCCAGGAAGATCCCACATGCCGCGGAGCGGCTGGGCCCTTGAGCCATGGCCGCTGAGCCTGTGCGTCCGGAACCTGTGCTCCGCAACGCGAGAGGCCATAACAGTGAGAGGCCCGTGTACCGCATTAAAAGAATACAGAAAGGCAATGATGAATTCCCGGAGAAAGGGAGAGCTACACAAGAAAGTCATGGTTCAAATACAAAGCTAGCTAAAAAATGGAGCATGATTCTGAGCTTTTGATGAGGTATAAATTTCAACCTGACATTTGCAACGTGTCCTCTCATCTGACAGAGGTTTAATAATTACAGTGGATGACAACTTCTGTGTATGCACCCAGTCACTCCATTTGGTTCTACAGTTAATAACACACACATTAGCACTGTGAGGTACTGTTTTTCAAATTTCAGAATCCATATAAAAAGGAAGCATGGTCGTCTCATCAAAATTACAGATCAGTATGTAATCGTTATGAACTTCAAAAATGTGAACGTAATGTTATGACTGAAATACCAGAAGTCAAGAGAGAGCATCTATATCTTGGTACAAAGGTAATCAATTAACAGAAAAAACCCTCAAACGTTAACTAACAAAAGTTAGCAAGAGTAAGAAAGAGTATAAGAGAGCCGATTCCACATTTCTCTTCATGAAAAAACTGATAGTCCTTAAAGTTGCTGGATGAAAAAACAGAAGTAGTAAGCATATTTTATGAGTTAGGAGGGAGAGAATCACTAAAAGAATAAAATGCAAATACAGTGAAAAGTAGTTAATTCTAAGAAATGGAACTTGGGGGTAGATGGCAAAGAGTTTTTCACTTTACATTTTAGATCAACCTCCGCTGTTTGAATTTTTATTTCCTAGTATATGTATTATTATTATTTTTTATATGTATTATTTTTAATATATTACTAACAATACTATGAATGAGGTACTGACAGGAAAGATCTCCAGGACATATTAAGTTAAAAAAAAAAGCAAGTATTCTAGTAATATATCTATACATACTCTCACACACACACACACACACACACACACACACACACACACACACACGTATAAAGTCCCATTTGTGTTATTTTAAAAAAGCAGCAGTAACATAGATGTAAATATTTTAAGATAACTATATTTATGTTAAGGCTTACAAAAGGACCAGATAGAGGAAGGTGAAAGAGTAGTTCCACATTTTATTCTATACACTTCCATACTGTTTGAATCTAAGAATATGTGTGCAGAATATTTGTGCATTCATCTATTAATCGTTCAATTAACATTCTTTTTTCCACACTTTTAACGAAAAACGATTCCATGACTATATACTTAGCAGAGCTAGCCAAGTGGAAGAAAGAACAGCTTTGGTCTCAGAAAAACCTGGATTCAAACACAAGCTTCACCAGGTACGTCACCTTGAACAAGTGGTTTTACCTCTCTGAGCCTCAATTTCCTTTTTTAAAGAAGCCTTCATGGAACTGTAATCCACATACCAAACAACTCACTGCCTGCTAGTGTGTTCACAGGGCTGGGCAGCCACAACAGACTAATTTCAGAGTATTTTCTTACCCCTGAAAGAAACCAGGCACCCACGAGCAGTCAATCCCCAACGATTTTCTTTGCTGGGAAAAAAATGGGGCTCAGAAGGGGACAACTACCTACCTGACAGGCTTGTTACGAGAAATAAATGAAATATATTAAAGCCTCCAGCACAGTGCCTGACCCTCAGGAGGTACTCATCACATGTGCTTCAAGTAAAGCTCACAACATAAATACTACAGAAATCAGCAAAAAGACTGGATATGATAAGAAAGTGTTAAGAGAGGCATATCCTTCCAAGTACCTAGGAACACACTCAGGTTCCTATCCTCAGAGCCTATGACACCAGCTATGCCCTCTCCCCAATTCAACTGAATACCAAAAAATCCGGTATCAAGTCAAAAAAGCCCAAGTTTGAAAACGTCAGCCTTTAGGGGCATATTTTAGAGCGAAAGTTTCAGGAGAAGAGACACATCCTCAACCCTGTAAAAAGTGAACAGCAAGAAGCAAATACTGCAGTTGCTGAGCAGGGAAGGAGAACACAGTAAGTTCACATTGGACAAGTGGTTGAAACTATACTGTCATGTTCCTACTTTTCAAAGCGAAAATAAACATGGCAGGTGCTCATTTGGCTGTTCGAGCACTTTCCACTTAAATGGCAATTCCTTAAGCTTACTGACTGCAGCCTGAAGTTATAATTTATTACTGTTTCTGTATTATTCCCGTGCCTCGGCAGAAAGCAGAACGTAGCACCTACGGTTTCAAGACCCATGAGAGGTAATAAAGTATAATCATTCAGAATTTATGATTAAGCCATATATTAGAGGTACTTTTTACTTCAGTTGGTCAGTCAGAGGTTGGAGGAGGAAGGGAATGGGGTCAGAGGAAGAAATAACAAAAGCCTTTTCCTTTGAATAAAAGGTCTAAATCAGGGCAGGATTGAGGGACACCTGGAGGATTTACAAAGGTACTATGGTCTCCAAGCGAAGTCCCAGAGGAGCCCCAGGTAAACTCCTAGAGGCCTCTGTTCTTCCTGCTCACAGAGCTACGGGCTCCAACTCGAGGGCTCGGGTTGGCTCCAGAAATAGAAGCGTGGCACATTTTCAGGTTATACCACATCAAACATTCACAGTGCGCTGGGACTTGCTGCTCTAAGACATAGGTATTTCAGAGAAGGTGAACCTCATCTAGAAAAATCCACGGGCCAGGCTCTGTAAGTAAACCTGGCCCCCACCAAAGTAAGACTGTGGTTACCAAGAGCCCTGATTCAACAATGGCCAGATGTCAACTCTTCTCACCCTCAAGAATCAATTGGGGAGATTTCCCTTTCTTGTAGTTCCTTTATATGGCTATGGAAATACATACATGGAACGGTTAGGCGCAAAGCTGGCTAAACTCAGGGCATGAAGCAGGGTAAGAACACAACACTCAGCAATCTTCCGTCACCCCCTCCCTCACTGGTTCTCCAATATACCATGACCCAGGTCCCAGTCTTCATAATGAGTCGCCATGTTCAAGTCGTAGTTTACAAAGCACTTTCCCATATACTTTCTGATTTGGCCTCACAATAAACCTGGGAAGCAAGTATCGTGAAGCACTAGTTTTTCAGTGGAGACAGAGGCTCAGAGGGGAACTAACAATGGTGAGGGAATACCAACCCCAAAAAGAAATACTGTGCATTTCAATTTATATTGCTGTTTTCTTTGTTTGCCATGGAATTTTTACTTGGCAACTAAAGCTTTGAAATAGCTGATGAGTATAGTAATGACACATATGTGAAAATGAGATGTAGTTGGATTTAAGGAAACAAAAGTAAAGAGAGGAGGATAGAACAGAGTCTTGAAGAGTGACATGTAAGAAATAATAACAAATAAGGGGAGGGGGGCATTGCCCAAAATGTTTACCTAGCACTCACCTTTGTCCTGCACCATCCCACCTCCACACTCAGCTCCTGGTTAATGAACATAATTTGGCTGATGTCCCTTGAACTGTATAATCTGTTCCCCAAAAAAACAAACCCAGTTTGTCTCCAAGCCACCTTTAAGTCCCTAACTCCCTGGTTGCATTCAGTCTATGGAAAACATCTGTGGCAAAGTAAATCATCCTACTCTGAGAAAAACCAGAGTGTGTTTTTTTTCTTCTCTAAGTATGTTTTGAAGTCCTGGTTGGAAAATTAGTGAAAATTGTAAATCTGTTTGCAAATCTGGTCATGTCTAACTCTGAGATTAGGGCAAAGATTCCAGTTTAAAAGTAAAACCGTGACAACCCCAGTTAAGCGTGTCCTCAGGCACTGCAAGCAGGGCCTTCACTCAATTCCACAGGCAGTGGATTTATTACAGGCACCCGACACGTTCCCCATCAGACACCCCTGGAGTATTTACTTGAGACAGCAGGGCTTCAGCCTGCACTTCCTCTGCAGACCAATATATTATTATAAATTGAGCAAAACTGTTTCCTTTTCATAAGTGCTATGAAGTTCAGATTTCAGATATCAGCACAGGGCTGAGGTCCCTACACAAGGCTCTTTATAGTATTTGGCTTTTAAAAAGTAAAGAGAAAAGGTAGCTTTCGACCATGGTTGCTTTTATCTTTGTCTTGTTTTGGCTAAGAGGAGGTGTGGGAAAATTCATTTTAGAAATCAAACATGACATCTTAGTAAGAAAATAGATTCGAAATACAAACTTTGGGTACAGTGGGCTATGCTTGGCCCAGTTCAGTAGGTTATCAGTTATTTCACCTATATCTGAGGGCAGGAGTTGGGAAATCAGGACTAGATAGTATGTCTTGGATATCAGCTCCTATAAAATAATAACACACTTCTTCTGTTTATCACCTACAACAGAAAAAGGGAACCAGTGTATATTTTAAAATGTACATTCATTATAATATATGTCATAGGACAACATAATTATTTAATATTTTCATTTTTAATGTTTTTCTGAGCCAAGAAAAACATAACTTTAAAAAGAAATGCAAAGCTGGGACGAAGTGAGAGAGTGGCATGGACATACATACACTACCAAATGTAAAACAGATAGCTAGTGGGAAGCAGCCTCATAGCACAGGGAGATCAGCTCGGTGCTTTGTGACCACCTAGAGGGGTGGGATAGGTAGGGAGGGTGGGCGGGAGATGTCAAGAGGGAGGGGATATGGGGATATACGTATGCATATAGCTGATTCACTTTGGTATACAGCAGGAACTAACACACCATTGTAAAACAATTATACTCCAATAAAGATGTTAAAAAATTTTTTTAATTAAAAAAATAATTTTTTTAAAAAGGAAATGGAAAAGAAAGAAGCAAACACACCACCACTGTCACCTTCTTTTCTGCCCTTCCGAACAACTTAGGCATCACGCTGAGGGAGGGGGAGGAAGGCACAGAAGCCCAGAGCAGGGGTCAGCGCCGCAGTGGGGTGAGGAGGGACTCCAGGTGGTGGGGAGGGGATGGCCTGACACGGGTGTCAGAGCCCAAGTGGGCTAAAGTGACAAGTCCCAATCCACGCCTCTTACCTGCTGTGTAACCATGGCTAAGTAACGACATCAATCTAACCTTAAATTTTTCTTTCTCAATATCGCTAACAGCTACTTCTCAGGGTTACTGAGAAGATTCCAGGAAGGCTTGACTTGTCATTAGTCCCCAATAAACATAGCTGTTATTCATATACTATTGTTATTCCAGATACGTATATATGCACACATAGGAAAAAGAATGAAAAGGAATGTACTAAAATAGGCATAAACCTGATTTTTATATTCTTCTTTCATTTTATACTTTTCAGAGTTTCTTTTCTCTGCAATGAGCATGTATTACTTTTTCAATCAGAAAAGAACACGAGATGTTATTAATAGAAAGTAGCTGAGCCTTTACCATGTGTATTTACTACTTTTGTATATAGAAAATTAATAAAGCTACTAAAAATAGCACCATTCTGACTCTCACTTCTTTGAAAGGTGCAAAACAGTCATAGAAACTCCAACAGAGTATCTAAAAGGAAAGTGGTTTATTGGCTGAAACTATCACCCATTTATACTCATGGTAAATATCCACATCCAGGTGGTATATTAAAAAATGAATTAATAATCTGTTCTACCTACAAATAATGCTCAAAACAATGGGGTAAAGACTTCAGAATAGAAACTCAGATGCTGAGGCAAGTAGGGGAGAGGCAAGCAGGGGAGGGGCAGGCAAAGAGAGGACCTTAACCCTAAAAGCGTTCTCACCTAGAGATTTCAGTGAATTGGGATCCAATCTAAATGGTCCCTTTTAGAGCAAGAAAAGCACCATATATGAAACCTGCAACCCACACTGGTCCCTGTTCTGCCTCACATGAAGTGAGTGACTTTCGGCAAATTACGAAAGAACAGAAAAATCCCTGCGCCTTCCCCCTGGCAAGGCTGTTTGGAGACTGAATGAAATTGCTTATGTGAAATTGATCTGTAAACTGGAAAGCAACATGCAAATGGAAGGCAAGAGATTTAGGGTTTACTTAGATCAGTGTGTAACAAATGCAGGACTCATCCATGAGAAGAACTGAAGAATTTACCACTGAATTGTACGAGGAGAAAGTAATTCCCTACATAATGATCTTCCAATCTCCCTGCTGACATGAAGGACAAAGTCCAAGATTGGTACCATGATCCAGTTAACACCTCTTCATAACAGTTACTAAAGACAGAACAGGACTGAGGCTCAGGACCTTCAGCAAACAAAAGCGGTGGGCACTTAATTCTGTTTTACTTTCTTTCTATAAACTCTTTTTTTTTTTTTAACAACTCTTCTAATTATGTCAAGTGATACTGGTTTTCCATTTAAGATAGTGATATAAAATCTCCCAAAATAAATTTATTTTGACGAAAGAAAAAAACTGAGTTAATCTAGAGAGAAATATTACATAATAATAACATGGGTAGCACATGGATATGGCAAAAACCATGAAGCTGATGTGCAAATGACTGAAATTTGGAAAACACGTAATGATGTAATGTCTGAAAGAGCCACTCCAAACTCATAATTCCTAGAAGGCAAGGACCAAGTTTTATCCATCTCCAATACTCCAGAACCTTATGCAGCACATAGAACACAGTGGACCCCCTACAAACACTCTGTTAATTGAGAGATAATTCCTATTATAAATACTCAGTTTGAGCCTTGGTGCTTCCTGGCTCTAAAACCAAACACATGAGTAGATTCCCCCAGGCAGGTAAGAGTGAGATCAACCCTAAATAATCAGGAGATCAGAGCCAAGGACAGAATAAACCCTGAGAAGCTTTGAGAGGAAAAAAGGATCCTGTTTGCACACTATGCATCAGAAAACAAAGAGAAAGTCTAAAAATAAAACAAAAAACTTAGAACAAAGAAACAAAAAGCAAAGCTCCACAAACTCCACAGCTTCAGTTAGCCTGACCACAGCTGAATTACTGCTTCCCAAAGAACTAAATGAGGGAAATGAGGGAAACTCAATTGGGGTGGGGGGTGAGGGGTGGGAGGGAGGCTGTTTTGTCAGGTCAGCTGTTTTTGAGAAGAACCTAAATTCAAAACTAGAAAAAACTTTCACTAAAAACCTATATAGATAGGGAAATATTTTAAAAACTTCACACTGATAAGTTGACTTAGATGATTTAGTAGCACTGATGAAAAATCTTGAAAACTGTTTAGCATATTTGGGGAACTCCATAAACACTGGGAATGAAAAGAAAAGCAATTTTTAAAATTAGCAGTATCGGAGAGATTGGTTCAAGATGGCGGAGTAGAAGGACGTGCTCTCACTCCCTCTTGTGAAAGCACCAGAATCACAACTCACTGCTGAACAATCATCCACAGGAAGACACTGGAACTCACCAAAAATGATACCCCACATTCAAAGACAAAGGAGAAGCCACAGTGAGACGGTAGGAGGGGTGCAATCACAATAAACTCAAATCCCATAACCGCTGGGTGGGTGACTCACAGACTGGAGAACACTTATACCACAGAAGTCCACCCACTGGAGTGAAGGTTCTGAGCCCCATGTCAGGCTTCGCAACCTGGAGGTCGGACAATAGGAGGAGGAATTCCCAGAGAATCAGACTTTAAAAGATAGCAGGATTTGATTTCAGGACTTCGACAGGACTGGGAGAGACAGAGACTCCACTCTTGGAGGGCACACACCAAGTAGTGTGCGCATTGGGACCCAGGGGAAGGAGCAGTGACCCCACAGGAGACTGAACCAGACCTACCTGCTAGTGTTGGAGGGTCTCCTGCAGAGGCAGGGGGTGGCTGTGGCTCACCATGGGGACAAGGACACTGGCAGCAGAAGTTCTGGGAAGTACTCCTTGGTGTGAGCCCTCCCAGAGTCCACCATTAGCCCCACCAAAGAACCTGCAGCCTCCGGTGCTGGGTCACCTCAGGCCAAACAACCAACAGGGAGGGAACTCAGCCCCACCCATCAGCAGACAAGCAGATTATAAAGTTTTACTGAGCTCTGCCCACCAGAGCAACACCCAGCTCTACCCACCAGCAGTCCCTCCCATCAGGAAACTTGTACAAGCCTCTTAGATAGCCTTATCCACAAGAGAGCAGCCAGCAGAAGCAAGAAGAACTACAATCCTGCAGCCTGTGGAATGAAAACCACATTCACAGAAAGACAGACAAAATGAAAAGGCAGAGGACTATGTACCAGATGAAGGAACAAAATAAAGTCCCAGAGAAACAACTAAATGAACTGGAGATAGGCAACCTTCCAGAAAAATAATTCAGAATGATAGTGAAGATGATCCAGGACCTCAGAAAAAGAATGGAGGCAAAGATCGAGAAGATGCAAGAAATGTTTAACAAAGACCTAGAAGAATTAA
>NC_041230.1:25975364-25976762 GCF_002837175.3 Physeter macrocephalus | reverse complement strand
CAACTCTACAACAAATGCTAAAGGAACTTCTCTAAGTGGGAAACACAAGAGAAGAAAAAGACCTACAAAAACAAACACAAAACAGTTAAGAAAATGGTCATAGGAACATACATACTGATAATTACCTTAAATGTGAATGGATTAAATGCTCCAACCAAAAAACACAGGCTTACTGAATGGATACAAAAACAATACCCATATATATGCTGTCTATAAGAGACCCACTTCAGACCTAGGGACACATACAGACTGAAAGTGAGGGGATGGAAAAAGATATTCCATGCAAATGGAAATCAAAAGAAAGCTGGAGTAGCAATACTCATATCAGATAAAATAGACTTTAAAATAAAGAATGGGGCTTCCCTGGTGGCACAGTGGTTGGGAGTCCACCTGCCGATGCAGGGGATACGGGTTCGTGGCCCGGTCCAGGGGGATCCCGCATGCCGCGGGGCGGCTGGGACCGTGAGCCATGGCCGCTGAGCCTGCGCGTCCGGAGCCTGTGCTCTGCGGCGGGAGAGGCCACAGCAGTGAGAGGCCCGTGTACCACCAAAAAAACAAAATAAAAACAAAACATAAAATAAAGAATGTTACAAGAGACAAGGAAGGACACTACAGAATGATCAAGGGATCAATCCAAGAAGAAGATATAACAATTATAAATATATATGCACCTAACATAGGAGCACCTCAATTCATAAGGAAAATGCTAACGGCTATAAAAGAGGAAATCAACAGTAACACAGTAATAGTGGGGGACTTTAACACCTCACTTACACCAATGGACAGATCATCCAGACAGAAAATTAATAAGGAAACACACGCTTTAAATGACACAACAGACCAGATAGATTTAATTGATATTTATAGGACATTCCACCCAAAAAAGCAGATTACATTTTCTTCTCAAGTGCACACGGAACATTCTCCAGGAGAGATCACATCTTGGGTCATAAATCAAACCTCGGTAAATTTAAGAAAACTGAAATCATATCAAGAATCTTTTCCAACCACAACACTATGAGATTAGAAATCAATTACATGGAAAAAAATATAAAAAACACAAACACATGCAGGCTAAACAATACGTTACTAAATAACCAAGAGATCACTGAAGAAATCAAAGAAGAAATCAAAAAATACCTAGAGATAAATGACATCGAAAACTCGACGATCCATAACCTATGGGATGCAGCAAAAGCAGATCTAAGAGGGAAGTTTATAGCAATACAATCCTACCTCAAGAAACAAGAAAAATCTCAAATAAACAATCTAACCTTACACCTAAAGGAACTAGAGAAAGAAGAACAAATAAAACCCAAAGTTAGTAGAAGGAAAGAAATCATAAAGATCAGAGCAGAAATAAATGAAATAGAAACAAAGAAAACAATAGCAAAGATC
>NC_041230.1:25974301-25974572 GCF_002837175.3 Physeter macrocephalus | reverse complement strand
CTGATGAATATAGATGCAAAAAACCTCAACAAAATACTAGCAATCAGAATCCAACAACACATTAAAAGGATCATACACCATGATCAATTAGGATTTATCCCAGGGATGCAAGGATTATTCAGTATATGCAAATCAATCAATGTAATACACCATGTTAACAACTGAAGGATAAAAACCATAGGATCATCTCAACAGATGCAGAAAAAGCTTTTGACAAAATTTAACACCCATTTATGATAAAAACTATCCAGAAAGTGGGTATAGAGGGAAC
>NC_041230.1:25949617-25973965 GCF_002837175.3 Physeter macrocephalus | reverse complement strand
AAAAAAAATCTTAAAATTTGTATGGAGACACAAAAGACCCTGAATAGCCAAAGCAGTCTTGAGGGAAAAAAACAGAGCTGGAGGAATCAGACTCCCTGACTTCAGACTATACTACAAAGCTACGGTAAAGAAGACAATATGGTACTGGCACAAAAACAGAAATATAAATCAATGGAACAGGACAGAAAGCCCAGAGATAAACCCTTGCACCTATGGTCAACTATTCTATGACAAAGGAGGCAAGGATATACAACGGAGAAAAGATGGTCTCTTCAATAAGTGGTGCTGGGAAAACTGGACAGCTACATGTAAAAGAATGAAATTAGAACATTCCCTAACACCATACACAAAAATAAACTCAAAATGGATTAAAGACTTAAATGTAAGACCAGACACTATAAAACTCTTAGAGGAAATCAGAGGAAGAACACTCTTTGACATAAATCACAGCAAGATCTTTTTTGATCCACCTCCTAGAGTAATGGAAATCAAAACAAAAATAAACAAATGGGACCTAATGAAACTTAAAAGCTTTTGCAAAGCAAAGGAAACTATAAACAAGACAAAAAAACAACTCTCAGAATGGGAGAAAATATGTGCAAATGAATCAATGGACAAAGAATTAATCTCCAAAATGTATAAACAGCTCATGCAGCTTAATATTAAAAAAACAAACAACCCAATCCAAAAATGGGCAGAAGACCTAAAAAGACATTTCTCCAAAAGAGACATACAGATGGCCAAGACGCACATGAAAAGCTGTTCAACATCATGAATTATTAGAGAAATGCAAATCAAAACTACAATGAGGTATCACCTCACACCAGCTAGAATGGGCATCATCAGAAAATCTACAACCAACAAATGCGGGAGATGGTGTGGAGAAAAGGGAACCCTCTTGCACTGTTGATGGGAATATAAATTGATACAACCACTATGGAGAACAGTATGGAGGTTCCTTAAAAAACTAAAAATAGAATTACCATACAACCCAGCAATCCCATACAGGGCATATACCCTGAGAAAACCATAATTCAAAAAGACACATGCACCCCAATGTTCATTGCAGCAGTATTCCCAATAGCCAGGTCATGGAAGCAACCTAAATGCCCATCGACAGATGAATGGATAAAGAAGATGTGGTACATATATATAATGGAGTATTACTCAGCCATAAAAGAAACGAAATTGGGTCATTTGTAGAGACGTTGATGGATCTAGAGAGTGTCCTACGGAGTGAAGTAAGTCAGAGAGAGAAAAACAAATATCGTATATTAATGCTTATATGTGGAATCTAGAAAAATGGTACAGATGAACTGGTTTGCAAGGCAGAAATAGAGACACAGATGTAGAGAAGAAACGTATGGACACCAAGGGGGGAAAGTGACGGGGTGGTGGTGGTGGTGGTGGGATGAACTGGGAGATTGGGATTGACATGTATACACTAATATGTATAAAATAGATAACTAATAAGAACCTGCTGTATAAAAAATAAAATAAAATTCAAAAAAATAAAAATTAGCAGTATCTTTTAAAAAAACCTAGTCACATGTAGATGTTTTAAGATCATTATAAAAAACCTGAAAAGTTTATTTCAAAAGACATATGCAAAATATGTACCCAATAATCTAAAACCTAGACACTAGAGCATCAGTATAGCTTTGATCCTCCCAATTACCAAGCATAAAATAGCAGTCTCCTTGGTGAAGGGGTATCGCCAAACCAGGTGTCTCTATGTCCCATGAGATCTTAAAACCAACGTGCCAAATATCAGGATCTCTGCCTTCGAGTTGAGGGTCATCCTCACTTTCCTCTTCAGGGTCTGTCAAAAGAGAAGAGAAGAGAGTTGTCAGAAAGGAAATGTTTCTTCGCGCCCCGGTCTGGGAGGATCCCACATGCCGCCGAGCGGCTGGGCCCGTGAGCCGTGGCCGCTGAGCCTGCGCGTCCGGAGCCTGTGCTCCGCAACGGGAGAGGCCACAGCAGAGGGAGGCCCGCATACCACAAAAAAAAAAAAAAAAAAAAAAAGAAAGGAAATGTTTCATCTAAAGTTCTGGGTTTCATAACAGTTACCTTAGGAATAACTGAGGTTTTAATAAAATACGGATAAGTGAACTATATACTCTTTTTACGTCATATTTTTTTTAAAAAAATATTCTTTAGAATATTTTTAACATGTCATTTATTTTTTATTCAAAAAAATCTGAAAATGGTGAGGAAATAACCACAGATACCAAAGAAAATGAAAGAAGATTATTTTGTTCAATTCCATGTAACTAAATTAGAAAATCTGGATAGGTTTTTAGGAAAACATTAATGACCAAAATTGACCCCAGAAGAGGTAGAAAAGCTAAAAAAAGCCAAAGAAGGTATAGGAGTAGTTGTTAAAGAACACAGGAGTAGAGAGCTGCAAAGGAGAATTCTATCAAAAAATTAAGAAGTGGGTAATTTCAATCCACTGTAAATTGTTCAAGAGCACAGAAAAAGAAAAGCGTCCAAATTCTTTTCATAAAGACAAAATACGTATCAAAATCCAAAGCAAGCTCACGCATGTGCACGCACACACACACACACACACACACACACACACACACACACCAGTCTCACATCTGAAAATCAATGCATAATTCTTAAATACAGTACAGATGGTCCCCAACTTAACGATTTTTCAACTTTACAATGGTGTGAAAGCAACATGCATTCAGTCAAAACCATACTTCGAATTTCGAATTTCATCCTATCCCAGGCTAGCGACATGCAGAACAATACTCTCTTGTGATGTTGGGCAGAGGCAGCTCACGTCAGCCACGTGATCAGAAGGGTGGAGAACTAATACACTTACAACCATTCTGTGCCCATACAACCATTCTCATTTTCACTTTCAGTACAATATTCAATAAGTTACATGAGATATTCAACACTCTATTACAATATACTTTGCGTCTGATGATTTTGCTCAGCTGTAGGCTAATGTAAGTGTTCTGAGCAGGTTTAAGGCAGGCTAGGCTAAGCTATGATCTTCGGTAGGTTAAGTGTATTAAATGCAGCTGTGACTTATGATCTTTTCAACTTACAATGGGCTTATTCGGAGATAACCCCATTGTAAGTCATGGAAGATCTATATAAGAAAACAGAATCCAAATCCAGCAGCACATTAAAAGGAAAACTTTTCATGACCAAGTAGAACTTATTCCATGAGTACAAGGATAGTTCAATATGCAAAAGTCTATACTTAAAATTCATCATATTCATAGATGAAAACAAACAAACAACAGATATATGAGTCACCAGAATTACACAAATGTATGTGACAAAATATATCCTTTCGCGGTAAAAACCTCAATAAGATAGCAATGGGTGGTTAGTTCCTTAACATGATACAATACAGATCTATCTCAATCCCAAAGCCAGCATATTTTAATAGGGAAACATTAGAAACAGTCCAAAGTTAAGACTATGCTGTTTATCACAACAATGACTCACTTAAACAAATGTAAAGACATATTATGTTCTTGGGAAATAAGACCTCATGGAAATGCCGGTTCTCCCTAAATCATCTATAAATTTGACACAAACACAACAAAAATACCAACAGGATTGATTTTTTAGGTGAGTGGGGCAGGTCAGTAGACAAGCTGATTCTCTAATTCACATAGAAATATAAACAAGCAAGCACAGACACGGAATTTTTTTTTTAACTCTACAAAGAGCTCCTACACATCAATAAGATAAAGATCAATTATCACATAGAAAAATGGGCAAAAGTTATAAAGACAGAACACATAAAATGAAATGAGTTTATAAACATATAAAAAGATGTTCAAACTTATTTATGTAAGAGAAATACAAAGCCATAATAGATATTTTCCACCTATCAGATCACAAAACAATCAAGCACTTTGATAAAATATGGTGTTAGTAAGAGTGCAGCAAAATGGCACATTCTTATTCTCTGTAGAAGACTATTTGGCAATTCCTATCAAAATTACAAATACATAAACCCTTTGAACTTATAAGAATTCCACAATTCCACTTTTAGGAATGTATACTAAAATTCCTACTTGCAGAGGTCGCAAATTGAGTCAGGATATTTACTGTAATACTGTTTATAAGAGCAAAAGATCAGAATAACCTAAATATCCATCAATAAGTTTCTGGTTTAATAAATTATGAAATGTCCAAGTAATAAATACTATATAGCCACTAAAAGTAACATGAGTATGCACTGATAGAGAACTATCTGATATATTATTAAGGGAAAGAAAGGCATAGGCTATTATTTGTGTAAAAAGTACAAACACACACATGTACGTGTACGTACATATAATATTTCTGGAAGGAAAGTCAAGACTGATTTTTCTGGGCAGAGAACTACATGGCTGGGACGAGGAGTGGGAGAGACGTAAAGGAAGTGGAAGGCACACACTATGGTTCACCTACACTAATAGTCCTGCACTTACATAAAAACTTGTAAAAGTTCACCTAAGAAATATTTACTGAGCAGTTACTGTATACAAGGCACTGACGTGGGCAGTTAGGGTATATCAGTAAATGAAACAAACACCTAGGCCCAGGGGAGCTTTCCTTCCAGGGGAGTTGTAAATGTTCATCACTGATTACTAAAAAAGGGAACATTTTAAATTCCATTAGACTTTAATCCACTAGACTCTGGTCTTCAAGGGCAGGGTCCACTTTTCTGTTTCATCCACATTTAGAGCCCCAGTGACTGGCATATAAAAAGCATCCAATGAACATCTGTACTAAATTGCCTGCTTAAAAACAAAATGTTCTTTCAGTTCACACCATTCACGGTCCTTACTATGCTAGATGGCAGGAAAAGAAAATGTTAATTATGGGGGGGAAACAAATGCAAATTAAATCAAATAATGTAATAAAGCGTGACACTGCTAAATTAGGACAGTTCTCAATATTAAAGAAATCTAGAGAAGAGACAGGTTCAATGAGGATTAGAATGGGTAGAGCAGAATTCCTGGAGAAGATCAAACTTGAAAGACAAGTACGGTTTAGACTCACAGAGGGCAGAGTACAAAAGATGTAAAGTTTTATGCCATCAAAATGGACAATAAAGCATGTTTTACTTAGGCTGCATCATGTGCATGCCACATACACAATCCAAAAGTATGTGCTCCCAGATGGCACATATTCACATACAGAGTCCCTAAATTCTGAATATCTTACTCTCCAGTAACTGCACCAGGGTCAGAGGCAGTAAGAGAAAGGAAAAAGAAACTCCCCTTTATAACTATTTGTTCCCATTACTTTGCACAGGTATGGTGAAAAAAAACCAGACCAGAAATCCAAGTTCATGGTCTCTTCAAAGAAGGAATGCTACCAGAACCTTTACGGACACATGCAACTGTGGAGATCTTCAATTCTCTAAGTTTGAATCTAAAATCTGGGACTTCCCTGGCAGCACAGTGGTTAAGAATCTGCCTGCCAAGGCAGGGGACACGGATTCAAGCTCGGGTCCGGGAAGATCCCGCATGCCGTGGAGCAACTAAACCTGTGCGCCACAAGTACTGAGCCCGTGCACCTAGAGCCTGTGCTCCACAACAAGAGAAGCCACCACAATGAGAAGCCTGCGCACCACAATGAAGACCCAATGCAGCCAAAAATAAATAAATAAATTTATTCAATAAAATAAAATAAATTCTGCCATAGGAACAGAATCTTACCTTTTGTCATGTGCGTTATTTCTGATACGTATTTTCTCAAATACTCTTTAGTTAAGAGCAATTTTTAGCTAGATTTCTTTAAAGTCATAGAATTAAAAAGTCCAAAGCCATTTTCTAGGTTAATCCCAAAAACATTTTAAAGAGAGTCCTCTGGAACAGGAGTGACAAATACCTTATATATCAGAGGACACAACGAATTCACTGGTTGTGGCTTTTCTGAGGACTGGTGTAGAATCACCCTGAAATGTTCTCTAGGCTCAGCAGGAAAGAGTGGTATGATTGATTACTGATGTCTGTCACAGGCACTTGAAGGGAGCTAGCAGCATCAGAACTAGATATTTGCTGTCCGTGTCTGACGACATTTTCCAGGAAGTTCCTGTACATAATATATAGTTATACATAATACACAGTTACACCTGAAAATACCAGAATTTGCAAAACTAGATCCTATGGACCAGAAGAGAGCTCACGAAGATATATAGCTTGACCTTCACTATATTTTCTGAACAAATCTAAAGTTAGTTGCCCACTGATAAAAGTGCTTTGTGTAAAAATACCAGTTTCCAGCTACTCTTGAATTATAAGCTCAAATATCACTGGGGCAGTCACACGTGGCTGTAGGTAAGAAGTAGCTGCCCGTTTTAGACAAGGCACTAGTGGCAGTCCCCAGTCAGCCACTTGACTCCTTTGCAGTACCTGCCTAGCCCCTACAGGCATTCAAGTCCCTGAACCTTGCTCTAGCCTACAGGCAAATCAGCCCTATCCCCTGCTTTTGCAAGGTTTCACAGGAACAGTCAGGACCATTCATTTGCATCCTGTCCACAGCTGCTTTCACACATAACAACAAGGTTGAGCAGCTAAGACACAGACCATAAGGCCCATAAAGCTGAAAATCTTTACTATCTGGTCCTTTATACAGAAAACATTTGCCAACTGCTGCTCTAGAGTCTTGATATCTGTGATTTGATAGAGATGCCTACAGCACATATTAGTGAGGAAGCCGAGGCTGAATAAAGTAAGAATGATGCAACACCTACTAATGTTGAAACCGAGCGGGGCCCTATGGGGCTCCCAGGCCTGGAGGCCTTTTTGTCCCCCATTTCTTGTAGGCAAGACTCCAGCCTCCATGACCTTCCCTGAGTGCCAAAGGGCAAACAGTTGCAAATCAAGGGAGGAGCAGCCAGAAAACCACCTGAGGCAAGATTAAAGGAACCAGAGAAGCTCATCAAGATTAGAGAGTGCAGGAGACCCTTCACACACCCTAATCTTGTCAGCAACCCCACCCTTTTGAAACTCCGAGGAAGAAAGAAGAATGCAAGACTGTTACAGCCTTGATCCTTATTGCATACCCCTGACCACGAGCCCCGACTATAAGACCTCTCCCTATTCCCCAAGGAGGGGGCACACTTCTTGAGGCGCTCGCCCGCCGTGCTCCCCACTTTGCCTGGCAAAGAATAAAGCCGCCCTCTCTTTCCCCTCCAAAACTCTATCTCCGTATCTCATTTTGGCACTGGTGTACAGGGAGCCAGGATTTTGGCAGCAATGTCATGTGACTAATACCAGCATACAACATAATAAAGCAATTAATGCTAAATTATTTGATAAGATCAATTTAGCAAAAGAATATTGATATGAGAACTCAATATTCATATGTCTGATACCCCAAGGCTTTCAGGCTGCTTCATTCTAGAGGGTCCTAATGATAACAGATGTAGCAAGTAGCCCAAGAAAAAAAATAGAGACATTTTAAGAAGACTTTTCATATGTCCCTCCCTGGTCAAATCAACAACAATTTAACTTTAAAAACAAATGATTTTTAAACTACAAAGACAATGATTTTCAGGTAGTTTTAATGCCACCAAGTATGGACGTTCTAAAAAGGGATCATCTTTATAGGCTAACAGACTGGTTGACTACTTTCCCCGCTAAATTTCATCCTCACACTCTTCTCAATATGGAACCAATAAAGTCTTGAACAACAAACAGAGACAGTAATTGCAATCAGTGTTGCCTGATGTCTCCCATAAATCCAGCACCTCTGCAATGTGCTCATTAAAATAATGTTTTGTTGAAAGTTTGTTTCCTCCGTCAGCTGGGTAGGGAGGAGGGAAGCTGTATGTCTGATAAATTTTTTATTGCATAAATACAGTGTTGCCCACTTTCTCAATAAAATCAACTTGTAATTACCTATAGCAACTGCAACTGATTACTGTTCCCCTATGTTATTTTGGAAACAAGCAGAGGCAATTGGCTCCTACTTGCCTTTGAACTTCAGTAACGTTGAAACGATTTTAAGTATCTCAATGTGTTTGGTGCATTCCCAGCTCCCACTAACCAAACTACTAAAGAAGTGAAAGATGTGACAAAATACAAAAGAAGACTAAGTTTAAACGTCAAGTTTAAAATGTCCAAAACTGCCCCCGCCAAGTTAACCAATTTGATTTATTTATACTAACTAGTTTTTGAGAAAAAATTAATTCCATTTAATAAAAGATAAATGCCATCAAATATTTTGTTTCCATTCACAAAGCTGTATGCAAACAGTGTCGCATAGAAAACAAAGATAGAAGCCTGAGCACGAAAGAAGAGATGACAGTTCTAATCAAGTAAAATATATCACTTGAAATTTTCTACCATATTTAACAGCATATACCATTAATAATGTATGTCAATAATTTCCCTGATATGTAAATATATATTCATCATCACCACACATTAAAAAATAGCCCTGGGCTTCCCTGGTGGCGCAGTGGTTGAGAATCTGCCTGCCAATGCAGGGGACACGGGTTCAAGCCCTGGTTTGGGAAGATACCACATGCCGCGGAGCAACTAGGCCCGTGAGCCACAACTACTGAGCCTGCGCGTCTGGAGCCTGTGCTCCGCAACGAGAGGCCGCGACAGCGAGAGGCCCGCGCACCACGATGACGAGTGGCCCCCACTTGCCGCAACTAGGGAAAGCCCTCGCACAGAAACGAAGGCCCTGGGCTTCCCTGGTGGCGCAGTGGTTACGGGTCCGCCTGCCGATGCAGGGGGCGCGGGTTCGTGCCCCGATCCGGGAGGATCCCGCGTGCCGCGGAGCGGCTGGGCCCGTGAGCCATGGCCGCTGGGCCTGCGCGTCCGGAGCCTGTGCTCCGCGGCGGGAGAGGCCACAGCAGTGAGAGGCCCGTGTACCGCAAAAAAAAAAAAAAGAAACGAAGACCCAACACAGCCAAAAATAAATAAATAAATAACTAAATAAATAAAATTAAAAACAAACAAACAAAACCTATTCCCTTAAAAAAAAATAGCCCTGTTTCCTATTCCCTATTCCCTTAGCCAAGTGCTAAAATTCTAAGACTCTGGACCTGGCAACTATTTTCTGCTTCCTTAACCCTATACCTAGAGGGGCTTAAATAGCGGACACCTTCCTATCCATGTCACAGATATTGAGGCAGGAGAAACCCAGAAGTTGCAGAGGGTCAGCTGGTGTACGGAGCCTAAGGATGCTTTCTCTGCCCAGCATTGATCTCTGACATTCCAGCGCTTGGGACAAGAAATCATTTTTTAAAATGGAGACAGAAAGTGAAAGGGGAAGGTATGAGGTTGGGAAGACACATTCTAGAAGGGAAATGGCACGGTGGGTGTTTAGGAACATAACTGATTCTGAGTTGTAAGAGTATTACATGAATGACATGGATTTGCAAGTGAAGAGGCTGGAGAGGTAGCGAGAGGCCAGGACATGGCGGGTTTTGTGAATCACGGTAAGCAAGCTAGACTTATACTGAGGGCAGTGGCAGACGCTGATAATGACTTTTTCATAGGGTCAGATCTGTTTTTCAGAATGATCTCCCGGGAAGGCAGATGCTTCTGTGTGCAGACTTTGGATAATTTTCCTGGATAGGTTTCCAAAGTAATGGCAAATGGCCTAAGCCAGAGAACATTTGGGAAACACTCCTGAAGGACTCTAGTCCCTTAGAAAGAAGGGTGGGTCGGGAAGAAGGCTTCCTGAAAGAGCTCTACCATTTAAAAATGCTTTCCTTGATTGGCTGTGAGGAACAAGCAGTCAAGCTGGCTGCTAACACAGAGCACATTACTCAGCCACTGAGGAATGAATGGTCTGAAGAAATGGAGAATTCAGAAGTTGGAAGGAAAAAAAACAAAACAACACCCTAATCAGTCTCAGCTCAGAATCTATAACAAGAAGCTGCTCTAACATGTCTCGAAACAAGCAATCAGGACAAACACAGTCCCCTGACACACATAAATTATAAAATTAATTATGTTTTCTAGGATTTCAGGAGAAATACTGAAAACTCTTTACTGAAAAATCCGAAGCCTTTCAACATATGATGTCTGTCTCTGTCAGCTTTCAGATAAAGCATTTGGAAAATAAAAAGGTTTTTTAAGATATAAATATTCACATACATAGGAGAACCTCATTATATCATGTTTCATGGACTTGGGGGAATAAAGGGAAAGTGAGAAAAGGAGAGAAAAACTGCTCTGGGGGCTCTTGGCTAAAGTTTTAAGACCACGACATTATCTGAAATAAAATATGAAATGAGGAGAGGAAGCAGAGAGACTTCTCAAATAATACATTCCCCGAACCAAAGCTTCGAACAAGAGAGGTTGCAATTCTGTGGGCAACCTCAGGAAAGTACAAAGAGAGTCATGGAGCCTTAGAGGGAACCTTGATGTTGTAAACAGCATAGAAGACCAGAATCAAGCTGGATTAATCAAAAGAGAATAATGGTTTGTTCACCCAGCTTCAGGCAAAGCTTTATCTAGGGTTCAAAATACATGTCCAAGACCCAGTTTCTCTCCTTCCCAAAGCTCCTGAAAAAGAGAGTGGCCACAAAAGCTGGAGGTGGTCGTTTGCGGACCACGAGAAGTTTGTTTCCCTCAAGAAAAGAAAGCTACAGCTCAAAAAGAGCCAAAATATGATGGGGAAGAAGTTTGAAACTGACCACACATTACTGTCAAAATAAGGTCCACCTGAAGCCCGTGAGACTTAGGAGTAAATAAAAGAATTCCTTATCTTTTTAAATTAAGCTTGTTTAGGTCAAGTATCTGCTATCTGCAATCAAAAGAATCCTAATACTCAACAGAGATCATAGTTGCAGAAATCAGAAGAGTTATTGGACAGTGGCCACAGTGTAGCTGAACAGCACAAACTACTCAAGAACAAAAGATGCCTACTGATTTTGGGCAAAAAAATACTTACTGATTTTGCATTATACGCACATACAAAGAAGGATCAAGACACAAACCATGCCTTCAAAGAGCTTACAATTCTAATTCAAATACCTGTAAAACTAATGCGTGGCTTTAGAAGTCAAGACAATGGTTACTGCTGGGGAAAAGAATATGCTGGAAGGGAGCATTTCTGGGGTACTAATGTTTTCTTTATTGATCTGGGAGCTAGTGACACAGATATGTTCGGTCTGTGACAATTCACCAAGCTGCATGTTTATGATGTTTGTAATATTTCAATAATTTAAAAAAGAAAAACTTCAATAGACCAGGTGGAAGATAAAGTTAAGAAAACCTCTGAGAGTATATTAGAAAAATACAAAAAGATTAAAAATAAGAGAATAAGTAAGAAAATTAGAGGAAACAGTCCAGAAGGTTCGAGAACCAAACCATATGGATTCTAGAGAGAAGAGAAAACTGGAGAGAAAGAAACCATTAACACAGTGATTCAAGAAAATATCCCACATTGAAGGACATGAGTTTCCAGATGGACAGGACCTACCAAATGCCAGTAAAATGGATGAAAAAAATATCACTGCAAACTTATAAAACATTAGGAAAAAAAATCCAACCAAAAAAGTCACATAAAGGGTAAACAAAAAAATCGGAGCTCTCAACACGAACACTGGAAGATAAAAGACACTGGTACAATGCCCTCAAAATTCTGAAGGAAAATTATTTCCTGTCCAGATTTCCATACCTAAAGTATCTACACATGTTAATGTAGAATAAAAATAATTTAAGACATTCAAGGTCTCAAAAATTTACCTTCTAAGCACCCTTTCTCAAGAAACCATTAGAGGATATGCTCCACCAAAATAAAGAAACAAATCAGGAAAGAGACGGACATGGGATGCAGGAATCTGAAAACTCCAACAGAGGAGACTGGATTATGATGAAGGGATAACACCAGATGGAACACCTGGGCTGCTCTTTTCTGATGAGCCACCGCAAACTTCACATCCCACTTCTAAAATTGTAGGCTTTAAATATGTGCAGTTTATCGTATGTAAATTATACCCCAATAAAGTTATGGAGAGAGGGAAAAAAAGTTCAGCCATTCTTATTGGCCTAGCCTTCTCCTGACAATTAGGAGATGTCACCGCTAGGCTTCTTTTCTCACGGGCACTGGACACTGCCACTCTTTTCTGGTGAAAAGACAGGGGACTTGATATAACCATCTCTCATCACCTCTGCCTCTTCTAACCTGGTCCACCATCTCTAGTCTGGATTACCCAACGGCCTCCTGCAGCTCCCCTGCTTCCAGTGCTGCCTCCCTTCTGCTCCAAACTGCAATGGTTCTCCATCTCACTCCAAGTATAAGCCCAGTATTTGTATTACAGTAGCCTCTCCTTATCTGCGGTTTCACTTTCTGTGGTTTCAGTTACCCGCAGTCAACTGCAGTCTGAAAATATTAAATGGAAAGTTACAGAAATAAACAATTCGTAAGTTTTTAAGTTGCGCGCCGTTCTGAGCGGCATGATGAAATCGTGCACCATCTGGCTCTGTCCTGCCTGGAAAGTAACTCACCCCTTTGTCCAGTGTAGCCTGCTTAGTAGCCCTCTAGTTATCAGATCAACTGTCACAGTATCAAAGTGCTTGCATTCCAGTAACCCTTATTTTACTTAGCAATGGCCCCGAAGCGTAAGAGTAGCGATGCTGGCAATTCCGATATGCCAAAGAGAAGCTGTAAAGTTCTTCCTTTACGTGAAAAGGTGAAAGTTCTCGACTTAGTAGGGAAAGAAAAAGAATTGTACGCTGAGGTTGCTAACATCTATGGTAAGAACAAATCTTCTATCTGTGAAATTGTGAAGAAGGTAAAAGAAATTTGCACTAGCTTTGCTGTTGCACCGCAAACTGCAAAAGTTACGGCGACAGTGCATGATAAATGTTTAGTTAAGACAGGCGAGGTATTAAATTTGTACAATACGAAATTTTGAGACAGAGACCACAGTCACAGAGTTTTTATTACAGTATATTGTTATAACTGTTCTATTTTATTATTGTTGTTAATCCCTTACTGTGCCTAATTTATAAATTCAACTTCATCATGGGTATGTACGCACAGGAGAAAACATAGTCTACATAGGGTTCAGTACTATCCGCGGTTTCAGGCATCCACTGGGGGTCTTGGAACGCATCCCCCGTGGATAAGGGGGAGGACTACTGTACAATATCAGAAGGCCCTGTATTCCACCCTGCCCCGCCCCTAGTCTTGCCTATCTGTCTTCACTTCTGTTACTTTTCTTTTTCTCTGCCTCTATTCTATTCACACTTGTTGCTTCTGAAACATCCCAAAGTCATGTTCCATCTCTGAGCCTTCGATATTCACTCACTCGCTTCTTCCAGTCTTTGCTCCAGTGTTACCCAACTAAAGGAAGCTTGACTTTCCTATTTAAAACTGTAAGCCTGTGCCTCACCCTTATATAACAAGCTTATTTGTTTTTTTTCTGTCTCGCTTTGCTAAAACATAAGCTCCATGAGGGCAGGGATTTTTGTTCACTGCTGCATGCTCAGCATCTAGAAGAGTGCTTGGCAAACAGTAGATGCTTACTGTTAATTGAATAAATATCAATAGTTGCACAGGGGTAAACAAAAATGTGACTTATCAAACAAGTTTTACTGAGCAGTGTAAGTGACTTCAAAAATAACAAAGGTAAGGCATGACACACTGAAACAAACAAGATCAAATGAGCTTTGGGACCACAGACAGGGCTGTTGGGAATCTAATAAAAACATTAAAAAGCATTTTTTTTAAATTATGAGTGCTCTAAAACTTCTAGTTGCAATCTAGCTTTTCATGGTCTCAAAGGCTGCTAAGAAACATAAAGCTACTCATTTCGAAATAGAGTTAAGAATTATGGAAACAAATTTCCATCCTTCAGTGGATTCAACTTTTCCGGAATCAGAGACATAAGTGGGAAGCCTAGAGTTCCAAGAAAATTACTGCAAAGTCCCTGCTTTCTAGCCTATTACATACTCAACAGGAGTCATGGGCCTCTTCTTCCGTTTCCTCCTTTGTCCTTCACGGGAAACCTGGGAAATTATACCAAAAATCTGCAATAGTTGACACTAGTTAAAATTCTTAAGAATTGTGTATTTTTTGTGTATATTATTGTGTATATTAAACCATGGGTTGTTAATATCTTCCCTGCAAGATTTGTTTTTTTATATCTAGGAGGAACAAGCAATTGCCAGCAAAGCTAGAATAGGAAAATCAAATACTCTGCCTATTTACACATGGTTCCCTAAAGCCATTCCTGATTAAAAACTGTACTATTTCAATCCTCCTACTGGAGACAGCCATTAACTAGCACTGCTTGGGAAGTCAATGAATTTAGTATATAATTAATGATACATGTATCCTATACCAATTACTTCTCAATGACCTCTACTGACAGAAATAAACCAAGGAGGGATGATTAGCTCATTATAAATCTACATGAAGATTTCACTGGGAAAAGGGATTGAGAGCAAAGTCCTGAAAGATCTTAAGCTTCAACTGAACTTAACTTCAGCAGGAAGTAATCACTTCTGTTTCTGGATACCCAGTGCATTTTACATGAACCTCTCCTGTGGCTGTAACACTCCCTTTTCACTAAGTAACCATGTGACCTTGGACAAATCACTCCCATTCTCCCTGCCTCAGTGTTTTCATCTGTAAAATGAGAGGCTGAACTAGTTGAGTTCAAAAGTCCCTTCTGGATCTGACATTTCATCATTTCATAATTATAACCACCAGAGCACACCTTACTTCACCTATCCTCTCAAGGCAAGAAGGGCACTTGATTCACCTTTGGCGTTTCCATACTGTCTAGAACAGCTACCTGAACCTCCCTTAGCAACTGTTCCACCAACATGTTCAAGGATGCAGAAAACAGTACAGTTGTCTGAAATTTCCATTCTTTTTGCCCCCTTTAGGCCCTTCCCAACCCCAATCATGATTTTAACTGAAATGGTTCCCTTCGAGCTCACCCTTACCATACCTCTGGCAGGATTCTAAAGAGGCCAGAGAATTAAACATAGCACTTGTCACCTGGAAGAAATGCACCCAGCAAAACATTTCAAGGCACATGCTTTTTAAACCATCTGACCCAACATGACACACACAGCCAGAGACCTAGCGAGGTTCCCTTTCCTAGTCTAATGCATCCCGGTCATCTGAGAGGAGGTACAGAAAGCTACAGCAGATATTGTGGGGAGAGGGCGGGGAGAAGGGAGAGCATCGGGACCTGCAAACAAGAGAAAGTAGAACATTCCCGTAACCTTTCCAGAGGTGGACGTTTTAAAAACCAAACTCCCACAGGTAACTATACTGCAGGGGCAGGAAATACCTGCTCATAAGGCATTAGCCTTAGCTAAATTCAGAAACCAGAATGTCTGCGTTCAAATCCTAGTTATGCTAATTCATAGCTGTGTAACTGTGGAAAAGTTCATCATCCTTCTGTGTCTCAGTTTCCTCGTCTGTAAAATGAGGATAACAGTAGTACTTCGTTCATAGGGTTAAAAATAAAATGGGTTAATACATGTAAAATGCTTCTACCAGTGCCTGGCACATAGTAGGTGCTCAATAAATGAGAGCACCCAGTATTGCTATTATTATGGGATAGAGTTCTGGGAACCTCGGGGGTTAAGGGAACGAAGGAATTACCCTGCTCCTACAGATTCAAATTCTGCAGTTCCCTCATCTAGGTGATAACCGCAAGGATGAAGCTTTATGTATTTATGTATATTTGTATACTTTATCAATCTTAACTACTCCCGACCACAGAAACCGTTCATTAAAAATTTTCATTCGTTTCTGCAAGATATTCCAGGTTTCAAAAACTATTTGATCACCCACGCTCTGGAAGTACAATAGGACTATTAAACAGAAGGGCTGAAAGTCTGTGGGAGCACAAAGACATCTTTGTAGCTGTTTGAGCTATCACATACCACCACCTCGGTTTCAGAGAGTTGCCTCCTTAAGAAAGAAACTAACAAACTCCATTGTTCGTTCACATCAGAGTTCTTGGATGTGATAGTTCTTAAATCCCTGGCAAGGCCTTATTAAAGATCAGAGGATCGCGGTTCTTTCCATTAGGACAGCATCAAATCCCCTTCAAGCAGTTTTCTTGGGTCAGCGTCATTATTTGAGATGCCAGGGAAACTGGTGAAATTTCTAACCGCTAAACTAGTTCCTTGTTTCCGGCCGAAGACATAAGGTAAAGTTAGAAAACATTTTAGCTATCCAGAGGAAATTTTTGAGACTGGGAAATGGTAAGATATTTAGAGAGAGCCAGGAGAGTTTCTCATTTAAAATCCCTTTTCCAAAACAGTCGTTTTAGTAAATAAGAGTCAAATACCAACAAAATCCAATTAAAAACTAGCTTTCAGAAAACAATGACCCTTAAAAGTTCCAGTTGATTCCCTGATGGGATATCTATTGGGTTGGCCAAAAAGTTCGTTTGGGTCTTTCCACAAGATGTTACAGAAAAACCCAAACAAACTTTTTGGCCAACCCAACAGAACTCTGCTTTTCCAAGCACCTTTTAATATACAGGAAGAGATTAAACAGGCAAAAGAGCCAATATTACGTCTTGTATTCCTTTGCCAAATGATCAGGCAGAGAAAGTCAGCAATGGTCGCTCTGTCTTTGATATGTTCACCTACCTTTTTTATAACCCTATTCTGAAAAGCACTGGGGACCTTAAACACACACAACCTGAGCAAGCAAAGAAGGAAAATTTGGGCAGACCATAAAAAAGGTAGCCTGTGACCTCTGTTCCAAGGGCACCAGATTTCAGAAGCTGCAAGAACGAGTTGGCCACAGCAACCCTCTCAGGCCTAAAACTGCAGAACTGAGGGGGGGGCTGAAGAGTTTCCTGAAAATAGAGGCCCATTGGCTTATAAAACCCACCTCAGCTGCTTCTGGCGAGTAAGGACAGTAGTCAAAACTGTAGGAAGCCAAGAACAAGTCCACATTTGACAGATCACTCCCTTCAAGACAGTGATGTCGACCATAATAAAATATTTTGGCAAGGCTGGAAATGTACACCTGTGGGAATCTGGAAGGATTTGACAGATTTTTGTTTTCCCGGCCCTTTATCAGCAAGTTAATTATAGCACCTGTGCGATCTATTCTGAGCTTTAGAGAAAGGCAGTTGGCTGAGTGAAACCAAGATGCTGCTCTCCTGGGCTTGGGAAAGACAATGACAGAAGTGCTTATGCATGAAAATATGCTGTCTGAGCACAGTATAACGATGAGCCAGACAGCACAGCTGGATGAGAAAGAGGCATATTCGGTAGATATATGGGCGTGGCAAACCTTAGAAGGACACACAACTCCTACGTACACAAACACACACACACACACGACCACGTCTATCTCCAGAGCCTGTGCAACTCTGGTCATGTTACGTTCGGGGCTGCTTCTTCACAGAGCAGACTGTACCTTCACAGCTATAACTGTACACTGCCACCGCTGACCTGTCCACCAGATTTTCATCATGATGCCAGCTCACGGCCATTTTCCCCATGCCAAAATACGGTTCCTCTTTCAGGTATGGCATTTTCGGGGGATCCATGAAATTCAACAAAGTTACGTTGTAGGCTGCTCGGTTCTTCATGTCTATCTCATCTTGTCCGTCAAAGGATGACCCCATGCCAACCCTGGGGAAATCCGGACCTATACACACTGGCACGGCATCGATATTGGCTTTCTCCTTAGCAGCGAGTTCTTCCAAAGCCTGGATGGTCTCTACCTGCAGGTAGTCGTTGAGCTTGAGGAAGGTTTGACAGGCGGCAGCTACTTCGGCCTCGTGGTACTTTGCATCAGAGCCTTTCACTGGCCAGGGTACCGTAAAGAGCCTGGTGTTCAGGTACTTGTAGGTGCAGCCGGGGTTACCAATGAGGATGCGAGAGACTGGAGTGAGCAAATCTTTGCCTTGGATCCTCACCAGGTCCCGAAATAAGCAGCCGTGCTTGTGCAGCGTGAGAAAGGCTTCTTGAACCTCTTTATGGAGCTCCTCGGGGACGCTGGCGGCTTCTCGGAGAATTAGTTTAGGATATTTCAGCTGCCACTAAAACAAAAGTGAAGCAAAATATGCATTTATGGATAGCTATAATTTTACTATTTCCAAAAGTATGTGTTTCTTTGTAAGCTTTAGGAGAAAAAAAGACTGTTGGGGGGTATTTCTAAACAGGATTCATACCTCTCTAGCCTAAAATAGAAAACTAAATAAAACAAATGTCATCAACTCTCCAGCCAAGAGTTTTCAGCCCAAGCTCGAACAATTGCAAACAATTATAAACAAAATGATAATAATTTGGTCTTTGGTCTCCCCAGCTCCCGCTATGACCACTTCTCCCCAACCTCAACCTGTCTTCCAGCCTTTGGTCCTCCAAAAAACACAACATTATTCAGTAACTGCTTGATACCTATTTTTTAAGTGCTTACTGAGTGCTGTGTACTCTTCTAAATGATTTATACACACTAACTCATTTACTTCTTACAACTTTATGTGGCGGTACTATTATTATCTCTAGTTCATAGATGAGAATACTGAAGCAGACAGACATTCTAAAAACTTGCCCAAAGTCACACGTAGCTGAGAAATACGAGAGCTGGAATTTGAAGCCTTGGGGCCCCAGAGTCAGGCTCCAGAGCATGAGTTCTTAACCACAAGACTGCACGGCCTCTCAGTAAATGACGAATTGGTTTCTGCTTCAACGCTTCCACTGAAAGAGAAATCACTTCACTTTGCGAGTTAGACACTGAGTCCCATGAACACAACAGCCGTGATAATTTTGCTCCCAGCTATAATACTAGTGCCCAGAATGTACTTGGTAAATGCTGGATGGATGAATGAATGAATGAACGAGGTATCCCACTGCAATTTAGAAAGTTGTAATAATTCTACTGGTGTCACTGGAGGAGAGTACTATAAGATAATGCCCTCCTCTAATACAGAAATACAGGGATTTATCGATGCAGTTTAGGACTTCATTAACTTTTCAGCTACCACTTCTGGCTCTAACATGTGAATTGGCATCAAGCCAGAGTTCCCTGATTCTACACAGTGAAACTGAGTTTTTTTAAAACCAAAGCACAGGATTTCACATTTACCCCTATAAAGTGTAATCTGACTGGTACCTTTTTAGTATTGTGCTGCCTACCAATTCTGACACTTTTCTTCTATATCTTCATTCAATAATCATTCATATGATAAACAGGGCAAGACCATTATTCTTCCATACATTTTTTTTTCATTCAACTATGTCTATAGAGCACCTACCAAACACTAGACAGAGATAAGGTTCCTGTCCTCACAGAGTTTCTACCAAATCAGGTAAATAAAGAAAAGCAATCCCAAGTTGTGTTAAGCACTGGGACAGAAACAAACCAGTGGGAAATCTGTCATTAGAGTAGGAAACTCTCACTTGGAGCTGGCCTTTAGGCTGAGCTCTTCAGGAAAAGAAGGCACCAGCCACATGATGAACTAGAGAAAGACCTTCCAAGAAAAGGGACCAAAAAATACAAAGGCACTGAGGATGGAGACCAGCCTATTCTAGAGACAAAAAGAAGACCAGTTTTACCAGAGCAAAAGAGCCAAAGGCAGAGTGACATGCAATGAAGATGAAGAAGAAGGCAGAGCTGGATCACACAGAGCCTGGGAGGTCAAAGTAAGGAATCTGGATTGAACTCCAGATTCAGTGCAATGGAGGACTTCAAAGGGCGAAGGGCAATTTGATTTACATTTTATAAAAATCACTCAGTTAAAATATTGGGCATGGATTGGAAAGAGGCAAATGTCAAAGTGGAAAATTCTATCAGCTGCTATTACAACCGTCCAGGAGAAAAGTGATGATGGTCTGAAATAGAAACAGAAATAAACAGACAGGTAAAATACGTATTTTATAGGCAGAGCAAATAGACACATTATGAATTAGATGTGAGGGCTGAAGAAGGGAAAGAAATTACAGATGACTTCCAGATTTCTGGATTTAATAACTGAATAAACAATTTACTATTTTTTAAATTAATTTATTTTATTTACTATATTTTATGTTTGGTTGCATTGGGTCTTTGTTGCTGTGCGCGGTCTTTCCCTAGTTGTGGCGAGCGGGGGCTACTCTTTGTTGCGGCGCGAGGGCTTCTCATTGTGGTAGCTCCTCTTGCTGTGGAGCACAGGCTCTAGGCTCGTGGGCTTCAGTAGTTGTGGCACACGGGCTCAGCAGTTGTGGAGCACGGGCTCTAGAGAGCAGGCTCAGTAGTTGTGGCGCACGGGCTTAGTTGCTCCGCGGCATGTGGGACCTTCCCGGACCAGGGCTCGAACCCGTGTCCCCTGCATTGGCAGGTGGGTTCTTAACCACTGAGCCACCAGGGAAGCCCTACTATTTTTTAAAATAAGGAAGACTGGGGCAAAACAAAACAGGCAGAAGAACAGGAAGGAATGAGGAGCTCCATTTTGAAGCTGTAGCCATGAAGATGGCAATGAAATCTTCAGATGGAGGTGAGGAGGCAACTGGATAGATCCATCTGGAGCCCAGAGGAGACAGTGGGGCTAGGGAAATCAAGGTGGGAGCCGTCAGCACAGCACACAGTTGATATTTAAGACCTGGGAATGGCTGAGATCTCCTAGGGGAACAGCACAAACACAGAAGCGAACCCAAAGCCATTTTCTGAGTCATGGAGGAAGGCTCAACAGAGGAAACCTTTGAGGTGGAAAACCAGGAGAGTGTATTATCGCAGAAGCCGATGGAGAGGAGCATCTCAAGAAGGATGGAGGAGTCAGCTATATCAGCTGCCCCTGAGAAGCCAAGTGAGGTGGGGACAGAAATTATCCACTAGATTGGGCGGCACGGAAATCACTGAAGACAATGACAAGGGCAACTTCAGCAGAGTAAAGGGAAGAGAGTCGGATGGGACTCAGCTGATGGTGGAACGAAAGAGGAGGCGGTGGAGATGGCATTTATATGTCTGTTGGCATGGTTTTGCTATGAAAGGGAAGAGAAAAAATGGAGCTGTTGATGCAAGGGAACGCTAGACCAAGGGACGATCTTTAACAGTGGAAGATGGAAGGGTACTCTAGGGTTTGTCAGCATACTCATGGGAATGATACCAGAAGAAGAGGTTGATGGTACAGAAGAGACAGTGATTAACTACAGGAGCAAAGTCCTTGAGTGTCTCGAGCAGGGGGATAACTATTTGAGGCTGGAAATTCAGGGAAGGTTTCTTTGAGAAAGTGACCAGGAGGATGCGAAGGACCTGCCAGGTATGGAGTTGGGGGGGAATGCCTGCCTTGAAGATGAAGTACTGAATTGCTGGGCCCTTGAGGCCAACAGGAAAAGAAGCAGATGTGGTCAGAGGTGAGAGGGACATGAGTTATCGGTGAAAAAAAATTTTTTTGAATACTTTCCCACGTCATTATTATTGTTTTATTTTTAGAGTATTGTTTTTAATGTTAAGGTATTTACATGTGATACTCATATGGTTATGTGAATTTCCCAGGTCCTTGGAGTTATAATTCCCCTGTATTAAATATATCTTCACTAGTCTCCAGGCCCAGTCTATACTGAACAATAGCAGCAAGAGTGTATGTATATGTGTCTGTATTATTTCCAGGCTTCTTCCTCTCTCAGTCCCAGAGGGACTGTGTTTCAAAACCAAGTTCTTGGGAATTATCTTACTTTTCTTTAATATTTTACATTAAGGATTATTTAAAGAACACTGGACTTGTTAAGAAAGTACGGAGAAATTTCCTTTTAATCACTGCTGCTAGTTAGATGTGCCTTCAAGTATACTGAGGCCTCAGGGACCTGCTCCAAGAATCGCCAGTTTAGCGACAAAATTAGAGTTACTGCTCATGGCTCCAGAATGTTCTGTCTCTTGCTCACTAGATTACGTTGCACTCTTCATGAGCTGTGTAAACAGAAAGTATATTTCTGTCTCTGTTGTTCTACTGGGATGAAAGAGGTATATAGAAACCAGAAATCCTAAATGGATCCCTGGTGGTCTCAATGACAGTTGACAGTGGTGCCACCTAACTCTGCTTTTTGTCACTTTATGATCACACACCTCACACAGGCACTCTGAGAAGCAGGGCAGTCCTACCATGCCTTCCTAGTAAAGTCATTTTCCCACATTCAGACTTGACTAACTCATTTTTCTTCTTGGTACTTACCCAAACTTACTGCATCCTTTCTACTATTTCTTGCATTCTGGATCAGGCAGAATAGGCTAGACAATGCTGTAGTAGCAACCCTCAAATCTCAGTGGCTTCGCCCAACAATATTTCTTGTTCACTTCACATATTATTTGTGGGTTGGCAGAGAGTCACTACCCATTAAAGTAGTAACGCAGGGGTCCAAGCAGCCACCAGATGGTTACAACGCAAACAGAAAAAGAGTGTGCTGGAGGGCCTGGCACTGGCAATGAAACACTCCAGGCTAGAAGTGACGGCTATCATTTTTCATTGGACAGAAATAGTCACGTGTTTCATCCAATATGAGAGGGCCCAGAACTGTAATTCTACTTTGGGACCCAAAAGCTGGGTGACAGGGGAGGGATGGAGAACCATTTGGCAAACAGCCCCAATGATTGGCACACATTCTTAGCTAGTGATTCGTTTTATATTTTCACTTAAGTGTCCCTCCTTCATCCCTGCAAGACCCCCTGAAACTCAGTCATCTACCTATTATCAAATTTACAATCTTATCTGAATTTATATCTGCTTTCTCCTTCCAGCCTATTCCAGTATAGGAAGGATCTTTTCTCCCGTCCAAATGTTTTTGATCATATACTCCCGCCAGTGACAAATTTTGACCATATACAGTAGTGTCCAAATCTTTAGCAATTGGCTCTGTGGGGGAAAAAAAAAAATCAGCCTTGATTTTTAGTGTTTCCTGATTTCTCTGATGTAAATATATAGATTTATATCAACAGAAAAAATCACACATAAATTGAGAAGGCTCTCAATTAAATACAGGAAAAAAAAACTTAACGGCACCAGGTCAGAAAAAACACAAATTAACATTATATTTGTATTATATTACATTTAGTTTAGTTTTACCTATCAAGTTTGCAAAAAACAAAATTTTATCATGGTAATACACATTGTTTCTGAGGACAAAATCAAATACTCTGATAGGCTGCAATTAGGAAGGCAAATTATTACAACCTTGTTTAAGGCCAATTGGACAAGATCTATCAGAACCTAAACATGTTCATATCTTTTCATCTAGTTATTCTACTTCCAAGAATTTGTCATAGGGAAATAATTAGAGAAATGTACCAAGACTGTAAGGATATTCACCATACTGTTATCTATAATAATTAAAAACTGAAAACCACCAAAATGCCCAAAGAGAGGAAAATGGTACATTCATGTGATGAAATACTAACGTAACACATTTTAGAAGAATTTTTATACGTTTTATGAAAAACGTTAAGTAACAAACTACTGCTATACAAGAAATCAGTAACAAGATACTTAGACAATAGGGTCATAGTTTCATAAAAAGAAGAAAAAGGATACACGTAAATACTCATAGAAAAGAAGATTTGGAAAAAAAAATACAGCCAAAAGTTTCTGGTGGTTATCTCTGGGTAATGCACTTGGGTGTAATTTTAATTTTCTTCTTTAGACATCTGCATAATTTTCAAATTTTCCAAAATAAATGTAGAATACTTTTTAAAACAGAAAAGATGTTACATCAGAAAATTCTTAATTTCACGATATCTCTCGTATGTGCCAAGAGAGTCTTCCTGATGACTCTAAATTTTAAAAAAATTTCAAGATAACTTCTGGTACTGTCTAAATGTGACTTGGAATGCTGCTCAATGCTCTAGGAAATTTTGATTTTACCACAGGGAACACCAATAACAATAACGGGATAATTTTGTCATAATCTCCAAAAAAATGCAAGAGAGAACATCCCCAAGCCTAAATGCCCTTTATTGTACATAAAGTTATTAGATTAGTGCCTGGCACATAAAAGTGCCACGTGGTGTTTGTTAAATTTTTCTTTAAAGACAACAACAGGTAACTCTGGAAAAGGAATGAACATTAAATAACATTAGTTCACCCTGTCAAACAAGTAAGTTCACTTTCCATTTTGGACAGGTACAGGTAGAACATCAGATATCACATAATAATTTGGAACAGCTGTTGGCACGTTTTCAAATATGTTAGAAATTTTTTTGTTGTTTAATGCCATTAAAATTTTTCCAGGGAGTATACAGTCATGCAATTATATTAGTAGTTGTCTGGTCACATAATATATTTCTTGAGGTCTACAAAAGATTCTATGACAGGGGCTTCCCTGGTGGCGCAGTGGTTGAGAATCCGCCTGCCGATGCAAGGGACGCGGGTTCGTGCCCCGGTCCGGGAAGATCCCACATGCCGCGGAGCGGCTGGGCCCGTGAGCCATGGCCGCTGAG
>NC_041230.1:25944336-25949591 GCF_002837175.3 Physeter macrocephalus | reverse complement strand
ATTATATAGTTTAATAAGTGTTTGGAAAGGTATATTTTTTAATTGAAGTAGAGTTGATTTACAATGTTGTGTTAGTTTCAGGTACACAGCAAAGTGAATTCAGTTATACATTTGTATATATTCTTTTTCCGATTATTTTCCATTATAGGTTATTACAACATATTGAATATAGTTCCCTGTGCTATACAGTAGGTCCTTGTTATTTATCTGTTTTATATATAGTGGTGTGTATCTGTTAATCCCAAACTCCTAATTTATCCCTCCCCCACCCACTTCCCACTTTGGTAACCATAAGTTTGTTTTCTATGTCTGTGAGTCTATTTCTGTTTTGTAAATGGAATGGTGTTTTAGATATAAATTGCCAACATGCCAAGCCTTTATCAATGGCTAAAAGATACAGAATGTGAGCTTCTCTGGAGAATAAGCTTTATTTTCTACCTAGTTTAAACCATTATATAAAAATTCTACCTCCTCCTCTCATATCAAGGGATGGTTCTGAAACAATTTCATCATATGGAGGAGCCAGACATGGCATTAAATGAATAAGATACCAGTTTACAGGAGGCTCACCTAAATGAAGCCCAGTGGAACTCAACCTTTCAGAGAGTGAAATAAAATTTAAAATCTTCAAGAGACCCAGGAAATGCACTTCATGTAAGTGCTAGGATACTCTGATTTCATTGGAGTATATTTCTAATCTGGCTGTTAACAGATTTTGTTGGTTAACATACTTTATATTTTGCACTCTATAGAAGTTCGCACTATATCAGTCATCATATTTTCTATATAATTTTCATTGTAAATTGCTTATGACTTGGCAGCCATCCCAAGACAAATGGGCTAGACACTTATTTGGCCTAGCTCCCAGCTGCAAGATGCTGAGCTGTCTCCCAAAAGAAGCAGGCACTCTTCCCAAGTCACTGCCCAGGCCTTGCTACAGCTCTCACAAGGAGTCTCGTGAAAATGTGTCATGTGCTACAAAGTGACACAAAATGTGTGTTCACTCATTCATTCAGTAGTTCATTTTTTGTTTATGGAAAATTTATGGAATATCCATTTGTACCAAACACTGTATAAGTGCCGTAAGTATAATGATAAAAACAAGTTAGGTCCTCTTCCATAGCATCTCACGGTTTAACAGTAGAAACAGAAATAGGGACCAAGAGTTAGAGATTTAAGACTTCTCACAACAGAAGTATGAATATGCTACTAAGGGAGCAGGGAATAAATTATTAGGAAGGGAGTCTGGATAATTCTCACTTATTGAATACATATGTATCGAGCACATAGTATTTGCAAAGCACAAGGTGCTGGAAATACAGAGAAAGCAAAACTTCTGTATGCTCTCCGGGAGCTCATATTTATATATATAGTATAAGTATATAGTATACATAGTTCATTCTATACATATATAGAGAGAGAGAATTTTACTTATTCATTTAGTATTTACTTATTTGTTTAATGAAATATATTTATTTTAGATTTTAGATTGTGTATTGTTGTATTACTGTGTATTGATGTATTTTAGATTGTGATATGTGCTATGGAGAAAAACAAACCCAAGTAAGTAAGATAGGAGTGCCAGGGGTGATTGTCGCTATTTTACACAGGATGGGCAGAGAAGGCCTCTGATGAGGTGACATCTGAGCTGAGAAAGGCAAGAAATGAGCACACAAGCCCTGCAGATACCTGGGGGGAAGAGAGTTCCAGGCTGAGGGAACATTAAGTGCAAAGGCCTTGGGGCAAGAGTGTGCTTGGTTTATTCCAGGAAGAGCAAGAATGCCAGAGTGGGAAGAGGAGGAGGTGGGGAGAAGCAGGAAATGAGGGAAGAGGAGCAGTCAGGAGCCAGATCTTGCCCTGCTTTGTAAGTGACTGTCAGGGCCTAGGCTTTTACTCTGCAAAGATGGGAAGCCACTGAAGGGCTCTGAGCAAGTCGAGCGAGCTGATATATGTTTTGAGAAGAACACTACTACTGATGCTGTGTTAAAACAGACTGGAGGTGGGAAGAAGAGAAGAAGTTAGGCATGGCAACCATTTGAGGAAGAGATGGTGGTAGCTTTGGCCACGGCGTACACGGCAGAGGTAGTGAGAAGCGTTCCAGTTTTTCATATATTCTGAAAGTTACACAAGTGGGACTTCCTGGTATCATCACAGAAGGGACTGTATTTAAACAAAGTCTTTAAGGATGAGTAGATACTCACTCACCAGACAGAATAAGGGGATGTGGGTACTCTAGACCCAGGGGACAATAGGTACAAGGGCATGAAAGGATGACAGGCACAGCAAAGCCAAGGCGTAGTGAGAAACTCTGTATGACAGGAGTTTGAGGCTGGACACTATGTCAGGCAGTGGGGTGGAGACTAGACCAGGGAGGCTGTCTGGGGCCATACAGTCAATGGCCTTGTGGGGTATGTAGAGGAGTTTGAACTTGACCTCAGAGGCAAGACAGACCCAACAAAGTTTACAAAGCAAGGAGTGACAAGTCTGCCATATTTATCGGAACACAATTCTGATGGCATTGGGGCGGGCCCGAGGAACCCCAACTAGGAGACTCTTACCACTGTGCTTGTGGAAGACGACAGATGAGGGCCTGATTTCACACAGTGTCGGTGGGACTGGAAAAGAAGAAGCCACTTAGTGCTTAGGGGAGCCATGGAGAGAAGCTGAGGACAGCAAGCGTCCGATCTGAACAACTAGACAACAGGGATGTCAGTAGAGAAGGGAATGAATGGAAGGCAGGATCCCTGTAAAATGTAAGTCATATCCTGTCGCACCTGTGCTCCAAACCCTGTCACGTCTTCTCCTCTCACTCAGTCACGGCCAGTGTTCTCACTGTAGACGGCAAGTTCCCGTAGAGCTGGGCCACTGCTCTCCGATCTCATCTCCTTCTACTCTCCCCAACTCTCTCACTGCCCTCCAGATGTGTTAGCATCAGCTGCTAGTCCTCAAACATATCTTAGAGGCTTTGCTGTTCACTCTGTCCAGAACATTCTTCCTGCAAGTATCTACATGGCTTGCTGCCACACCTCCACAAGGTCTTCATTCAAATGTCACTGTAGGAAGACCTTCTGTGACAGCCCCAGTTGCAATCCCCCACCTATAGTCTTTACCCCCCTCACCTCCTTTACTTATCTCCATATCAGTCTCCCCTTCAGATATTTATCTTTCAGTTATTTCTTTAATCTCTCCTCCCTCCCTCCCACCCCCAAACCCTACCAGACTCCACAAGAAATAAGCTCAAAGAAGGCAAGAATCTTTTGTCGGTTTTCACAACTTCATCTCTAATGTCTAGAACATTACCCGGCACAGAGTGGGAGAGCTAAATACATTTGTTGAATTAAGTAAGTAATGAATGCATACGGATCACGTTGAGTTAGATGTCTCTGCAAGACTTCTGGGTAGAGCCACCCAGCAGGCAGCTGGAATTGGAGCCCCACAGGTCACAAGAGCGAAAAGGGACGGACACAGAGGTTTGGGATCATCGGGATAAAATCAAAGCAATTCCAGAAGCACCAAGAGATACAGCAGGACAGTGCTTATGAGTCAGACCCAGGACCCAGACAGCCTCGATCCTGGCCTTTGACATCTCGTGCTTATAAATCTTGAACAAAGTTTTAAACCTCTCGATGCCTCTGAGCCTCATCCCCACAATGGAGTTTTAAAAACAACCTGCCTCAGAGGGCTGTGATAAGATTTGAATGAGCAAATACATACAAATCACTGAGGACAAGCTGGCAGATGGAAAGCACAAAACGGGGAATGCTGAGGAGGGTGGCACTGCCTCAGGATAAGAGGGGTAGCACTCCTATATCTGGAATCCAGAGGTTGTTTTCTACGTAATTCATTTCCTTGTGCTCTATAGTAAACCAACAGAGGTCCTCTCTGCTCTTCTGCTTTGAGTTTGTTGTTGTTGCTGTTTTCTTTCATTGGTTTTCTCTACGACCTTATCAGAAGAAACCAAAAAACTTCTCTGAAGGCATTGTGAATTTGAGCACGGTATACTGGGAAGCATACGGTATAGCAGAAAGAGCCTGGGTCTTCAGAGTCAAAAAATATGGGCTTGAACTCAAGCTCTGCCAGATTTGTAAAACAGGAATGACAGTATCTACCTTAAACAGCCTGAGCCTGAAGAAGAGTAACTGCTGAATATATATTTGTGGAATGAATGAATGAGGCTGCTGTGAGGATGAAATGTGACAGCCTTCATCCAACACTGAGCACAGTCCCTGGCACCTCGTAAGCGTCAATAAACAGACCCAATATGGACCCTGCAAAAAGTCTTGTTTTTATGACTGGCAGCTGGGTTGGCATTCCTGCAGCTAGGACCTGTTTAAGGGACCCAATGTCAGGTCTAAACTTTTTATTTACTCATGTCATTAAAAAGTATTTTTACTTCATCTTTTAAGAGAACAGATTTACTTTACAAAGGTTTGGTTGAAGCACTCCCTTATTACAAGGTGCACTTAAAGTGATTAGATATTGGTATCAGGTTTGTTGTGGGTCTTACTAGCAAGATAAAAGTGAAGCCTTGAAAATAAACTCAAAATGGATTAGAGACCTAAATGTAAGACTGGACACTATAAAACTCTTAGAGGAAAACATAGGAAGAACACTCTTTGGCATAAATCACAGCAAGATCTTTTTTGATCCACCTCCTAGAGTAATGGAAATCAAAACAAAAATAAACAAATGGGACCTAATGAAACTTCAAAGCTTTTGCAAAGCAAAGGAAACTATAAACGACAAAAAAACAACCCTCAGAGTGGGAGAAAATATTTGCAAATGAACCAATGGACAAAGGATTAATCTCCAAAATGTATAAACAGCTCATGCAGCTTAATATTAAAAAAACAAACAACCCAATCAAAAATGGGCAGAAGACCTAAATAGACATTTCTCCAAAGGAGACATACAGATGGCCAAGACACACATGAAAAGTTCAACATCACAAATTATTAGAGAAATGAAAATCAAAACTACAGTGAGGTATCACCTCACACCAGTTAGAATGGGCATCAGCAGAAAATCTACAAACAGCAAATGCTGGAGAGGGTGTGGAGAAAAGGGAACCCTCTTGCACTGTTGGTGGGAATGTAAATTGATACAGCCACTATGGAGAACAGTATGGAGGTTCCTTAAAAAACTAAAAATAGAACTACCATATGACCCAGCAATCCCACCCCTGGGCATATACCTGGAGAAAACCACAATTCCAAAAGATACATGCACCCCAATGTTCATTGAAGCACTATTTA
>NC_041230.1:25924504-25944260 GCF_002837175.3 Physeter macrocephalus | reverse complement strand
AAGATGTGGTACATATATACAATGGAATATTACTCAGCCATAAAAAGGAATGGAATTGGGTCATTTGTAGAGATGTGGATGGATCTAGAGACTGTCCTGCAGAGTGAAATCAGTCAGAAAGAGAAAAACAAATATTGTATATTAACGCATATACGTGGAACCTAGAAAAATGGTACAGATGAACCGGTTTGCAGGGCAGAAATAGAGACACAGGTGTAGAGAACAAACGTATGGACACCAAGGGGGAAAGTGGGGGGCGGTGGTGGTGGTGGGATGAATTGCGAGATTGGGATTGACAATATACACATTAATAGGTATAAAATGGATAACTAATTAAGAACCTGCTGTATAAAAAAAATAAATAAAATAAGATTCAAAAATTTTTTAAAAGGTGAAGCCTTGATAGTTGTTCTGTTTGCCTTGGAGTCTCCTTTCGTGGCTCAGCGTATGGCTGGCTCACAGCACCTGGGCTATCCTTGGTGTTTAATTGTTCATGTACTCCTTTCACCATACAAAAGCTAAAAAGGCTCAGAAGTTGCTTTATAATAATGTGCATTATCATGTACCAGAAAGCTCCTATCTATGAAAATATTAGCAAGGATTTAAGAACTGATGACATTTGGGGCGTTTACCTGTTTTAAGGATACTTTTTAAAATTATTTTTTTCCTGATTACAAAAGAATACATGTTCATTCAGATAATTTGGAAAACTAGAAAAGCTCAAAAGAGAAAAGTCTACCAGTCTGGGATATAACATTTCTGTATCAGTCCCACAGATTGTTCTAGAGGCCACCTCCCTGGGGAGGAGTATTTGTGTGTAAGACAAAATTAAAATCACACCAGATATTATTATATGTCTTGCTTTTTAAATGAGCTAATGCATACATTAATTCATTCATCCATTCAAGCAAACTAATTAAATACCTACTAAGTGCCAGGCCCTATATACAGTACAGAGAATGAGGGGAAGGAGCATATAAAATCATTACAATAACCTGAGATAATTAAGGTACACATGAAGTACTACAAGTGCACACAAGAGGGAGCAGAGAGAACCTCTGGGCTATAGACATGTCAGGGGAGCATCTTACAGGAGATGACACGTGAGCTGTTACTAATAACAGGTAACACAGAAGTTCACGAAGGAAGGAAGATAGAAAGGATGTAGCAGGAAGACCAAAAATATAATACTGCACAGCTAGTCTGAACTACTGCCAAAACCCAGTGTGGGTAAAAAGGTAAAAAAATGGGGAAGACGAGGCTGGAAATGCAGGAGCCGGGCAACAGACAGCCATTGTGGGATTTGAAGCAGAAGGCTGACATGCTTGGATTTATGTTTTGGTTTAAAAAACAAAAGTCTATTACAGCTTTAAGGATTAAGAAAGAGGGGCAAAGAAAACAAGAGCAATCCATAAAAGGGCTGACCAGGTGAAAGGTAGTGAAGTTCTAATGACAGTGGAGATGACAGATGATGTCCTGGAACTGAGAATGCACGGGAGACCTGGGATTCTAGATGGGTAAACTCATTCTTTCCTCTCTTCTTTCCATGGTTACTGAGAATCAGCTATATGCACGACAAGCATATACTAGGTGCTGGAGAAACCAAGCTGATGTGCCCCAATTCTTATACCCCAAGAGCTAACATTCTAGTAGGAAAGAAGAGATGAAAAGGTACTATTTTTACCGCTCAGCATGCCTTTCTTTCCTTCTTTGGAACAGGGCTCCAATTTTCCTTTGGGAAAACCATCCATCTCTGACTCACACTCCATGCAATGTGAGTGGGAATGGTCATGCTCCAACCCTACTCCAAGAGTGGGTGCGGAAACTAGGCCAGGCAAACAGGAGCATCTCACTCCCCTGAACACAATGACTGATTCAGGGATAGGCACATGCCTCTAACCAGGCCAACGAGATCGTTACTGGGGGAATCAGACAGACCAGGAAAAAAGAAATCACCACCTTCTTCTAAGGTCCTATGTGCTGAAGACCACATACCCCCTGGGCTGTCAGAGTCCTCCTGTCCTATCAGGGGAGAGCCTATCTAGCATGAAGCCACACAGAAAGAAGCCAAGCCAAGAAACACAAAAACAGTGACCAGACGACATCTTTCGAGAAACTGGATTCGGCCATGTGCTTGCTCCTTGACATCTAAGTTAAGTAAGTCAATAAATCCCCTTTTTTGTCACAATGCATTTGTTTGTGATTTTGTCACTTGTAATTGAAAGAGTGCTGACTAATTCAGGGGGAGAGACACAGAATCGCACAACTGCAATACAATGTGATAGGTACAATCGAGTTATTTATAAGGTACAAGGAGCACAGCGGAGAGTGAAATCAATTCTATTAGTAGGTAAGGTAAGTAAAGAAACTTTCACAAAGGAGGCGATGTTTAAGGGAAGTCTTGATAAATTAGTCATCTGGCAACAGGATAAGGGGCAAAAGAATATTCTATGGAGAAGAAACAGAGGCAAGGAGTGAGGAAGACCATAGAGTGCTCAGGGAAGAAAAGACAGTGGGCTGTTGCTAGAGCGCTAGGTTCAGAGCAGAAAGCAGACGGTGCAGGAATTTATACATTCTGGGGGTGAGGAGACACTGGATGACCAACTCAGACCATTTCACCTCTCATTTAACCTCTCTAGACCACAGTGGCTTCATAGGTAACATAAGGTAGAGCAGGAAAAATTCAGTGCAAATTGACAAATATTAAAAGACCTTACCTGCTGATAGAATTCATCATCTTTGGGGGTCAGATAAGGAAGCCAAGTGTCTTCAAGCTCTTCAAGAAGCCTCAGTTTCTGTTTAAAAATAATAATGACTACAGGTGACTGAATGTAAACTGACCCAAAACATAAGACAATCCCTTATTTTTTCCCATAAGAGACTACCCTCCAAAATTTAGCCAACTTGAATGTAGAAACTTTTCGAGAGAGAAATTAGTCAAAAGTCAATTATAAAATGTATTAATTTAATTACATGCATTTAAAGTATACATCCTATAAAACATTAACTTAGACATAATCATTTTCTTCGCTCTCACATTTCAGGAAGCAATTTGCTTCACTCTTGACGTGTATCTTTAACATCAGGGTCTTTTTCTTCATCACTAGAGTCACCTTTTGAGTTATCCAATCCAGTTTTCCAGAACAAATCTTCCTGTCTGTATAATCCGCTTGAGACACAGCAGTTGTCGAATCCTTACTATCACTGAAACTCTCCAACCAAGCCACAAGTATCCATTTACATAACGTCAGGGTATTTGGAGAATTTATTCATCCTGTATACATTTATTTGAGATCATATCCACTTACACATTACTTTTTAAAAGTGACCTTTCATCCCTAGAATAATTACTAAATGTATCTTGAATATCTTTGCTTCTTTTCTTTTCCAATTTGATAAAGAAATCTTTTCAAGCACCCACAACTAGTGTTGTCTGAGGCCATTTCAAGCTACTATGTCTTCCAAATAGTACCCGTGCTGTTCAAACAAGGTAACTAAGAGAGGACCGCGCATTATAAAGTACTTTATAAGGAACCAAATACATACAAGATGACACCCTCCTTATGAGGGATTTTTTCAAAGAATATCTAACCTTATATTCAAGCATATGTGATATGTGTGTGTGTGTATGTGGCATATAAATAACATACATATATGTGTACACAGACACACATAGAAATCATCTATATACTATAGAAATTTTCTGAAAGAAAAAAAACAGAAAAGGCAGAAACAAAACTGCAGTACAATGCATTATTCAGGCTGTTGTCAGCCACTAAGGCACTTCTATAAGAATTAGAAAATAGTGTGCCTTACTCTAGGTTGATGCCCCTCTACTCCCTACAGCATGACTTGGAGAACACAAACTGGATTTTAGCCCCAACCTGTCCCAATGGGCACTGTCTTCATGCAGTGAACAACCTGCTCAACCAGACATGGTGGCCCTGAGAATCATCCTCTCCCATCTCTGGGCAGCCTTCTCACACTAACCCATCACAGAGTAGTCCAGAGCAAATACCCCTTCAGGCAGAACTCAAGTCCTTTCTGGATCTTTTGTATAATTATCCAAAGTGAATAAAGAAAAAAGGGAATAGAAAAATAGAAACCAGTTGACCTAAGAGAGGCAAAAGAGTAAACTTTACTCTTATGCAAAATTCTAGTCTGTTTATATAATTAAAGCTTTCTGCTTTGTCTGAAAGGTTCTTTCTCATCTGTAATGATAAGACTGGCTTACCAGTTAAACTATGAAGAGTTTTCCTTTACAAAGGACCTATAACACTAACACAAACCATTGGTTTATATAAATCATTGGTTAAGAGGTTTATCTGTTTTCCACCTTAGCCATTATTTGGGACACAGAAAGAACTAATGATGTTTTCATGCCTATACTTGCACATTTATGCACTCCATCACGAACTTAATCAAAACCTATACCTCAATTTTCACTTCAGGCTCAGGGAAGCCTGCATTTTCCGATGAATCTTTTACCAGTCCTTTCTATAGACAGAACACTTACGTGCCCCCCAAAAAGTTTTAATGTTTAAAAAAATGTTAAAGGCTTGAACAATTAAAATGCACATGATATCTCAGACCTTGAGATGGCTCCACCTTACAAACACCACCTTAAAATCTCTTCGGGAGAGTCCATAAAGCTAATCTGCATATAATAGAGAACACAAAGGTACAGATTTCTATTAGGAATTACATATTCCACCTTGACCAGATTAAACAGCAAGAGACCTGTCCCAAAGATGAACAAGCACCACTGGAGGCTGAAATTCCACTTATAATAAATACTTCAGCAAAATCATTATAAAAACAACCACTTCTCAGCTCAGTTGAGGTCCAGTGCATCAGACACACAGAAAACATTATAACCTGTAAGGCTGTATCAGGAGGATAAAATTCATTTTTATATATATAGTAGTCTGTATCTGTTAATCTCAAATGCCAAATTTATCCCTCCTCCTCCCTTTCCCCTTTGGTAACCGTAAGTTTGTTTTCTATGACTGTGAGTCTATTTCTACTTGTAAATAAGTTCATTTATATCATTTTTTTAAGATTCCACATCTAAGAGATATCAAATGATGTTTGTCTTTCTCTGTCTGACTTCACTTAGTATGACAATTACTAGGTCCATCCGTGTTGCTGCAAATGGCATTATTTCATTCTTTTCTTATAGATAAGTAATAATCCACTGTGTGTGTGTGTGTGTATATATATACATACACACACACACACATATATATATATACACATGTATATATATACACCACATTTTCTTTATCCATTCATCTATTGATGGACACTTAAGTTGCTTCCATGTCTGTGTATGTGGCATATAAATAGCATACATATATGTGTACACAGACACACATAGAAATCATCTATATACTATAGAAATTTTCTGAAAGAAAAAAAACAGAAAAGGCAGAAACAAAACTGCAGTACAATGCATTATTCAGGCTGTTGTCAGCCACTAAGGCACTTCTATAAGAATTAGAAAATAGTGTGCCTTACTCTAGGTTGATGCCCCTCTACTCCCTACAGCATGACTTGGAGAACACAAACTGGATTTTAGCCCCAACCTGTCCCAATGGGCACTGTCTTCATGCAGTGAACAACCTGCTCAACCAGACATGGTGGCCCTGAGAATCATCCTCTCCCATCTCTGGGCAGCCTTCTCACACTAACCCATCACAGAGTAGTCCAGAGCAAATACCCCTTCAGGCAGAACTCAAGTCCTTTCTGGATCTTTTGTATAATTATCCAAAGTGAATAAAGAAAAAAGGGAATAGAAAAATAGAAACCAGTTGACCTAAGAGAGGCAAAAGAGTAAACTTTACTCTTATGCAAAATTCTAGTCTGTTTATATAATTAAAGCTTTCTGCTTTGTCTGAAAGGTTCTTTCTCATCTGTAATGATAAGACTGGCTTACCAGTTAAACTATGAAGAGTTTTCCTTTACAAAGGACCTATAACACTAACACAAACCATTGGTTTATATAAATCATTGGTTAAGAGGTTTATCTGTTTTCCACCTTAGCCATTATTTGGGACACAGAAAGAACTAATGATGTTTTCATGCCTATACTTGCACATTTATGCACTCCACCACGAACTTAATCAAAACCTATACCTCAATTTTCACTTCAGGCTCAGGGAAGCCTGCATTTTCCGATGAATCTTTTACCAGTCCTTTCTATAGACAGAACACTTACGTGCCCCCCAAAAAGTTTTAATGTTTAAAAAAATGTTAAAGGCTTGAACAATTAAAATGCACATGATATCTCAGACCTTGAGATGGCTCCACCTTACAAACACCACCTTAAAATCTCTTCGGGAGAGTCCATAAAGCTAATCTGCATATAATAGAGAACACAAAGGTACAGATTTCTATTAGGAATTACATATTCCACCTTGACCAGATTAAACAGCAAGAGACCTGTCCCAAAGATGAACAAGCACCACTGGAGGCTGAAATTCCACTTATAATAAATACTTCAGCAAAATCATTATAAAAACAACCACTTCTCAGCTCAGTTGAGGTCCAGTGCATCAGACACACAGAAAACATTATAACCTGTAAGGCTGTATCAGGAGGATAAAATTCATTTTTATATATATAGTAGTCTGTATCTGTTAATCTCAAATGCCAAATTTATCCCTCCTCCTCCCTTTCCCCTTTGGTAACCGTAAGTTTGTTTTCTATGACTGTGAGTCTATTTCTACTTGTAAATAAGTTCATTTATATCATTTTTTTAAGATTCCACATCTAAGAGATATCAAATGATGTTTGTCTTTCTCTGTCTGACTTCACTTAGTATGACAATTACTAGGTCCATCCGTGTTGCTGCAAATGGCATTATTTCATTCTTTTCTTATAGATAAGTAATAATCCACTGTGTGTGTGTGTGTGTATATATATACATACACACACACACACATATATATATATACACATGTATATATATACACCACATTTTCTTTATCCATTCATCTATTGATGGACACTTAAGTTGCTTCCATGTCTTGTTATTGTAAATAGTGCTGCTATGAACACTGGGGTGCAGGTATCCGAAAGGATAAAATTCTACAAGAATGTTCCTACCATAGAGCAAGCAGAATATAAGTGGCCTTTTTCTACTAGGAATTTTAATTTTAATACTGTGAGCATTGTTATATCTCTATGACAGGAGAGAATGGGGTCAGGAAATCACTCAACTTAAGGCCACACAGATGAAATCTGCTCTGTACATCAACATTCACAACCTGTAATTCTACTGATTAACTAATGAGATCAATTATAAATAGCACTATTTATCAACTTAAAAAGAACCTTTGGTCATATTTGCCTTGGTGAAGTCAATCAGGAATGATTATTAGATTAAACTGGTAGTTCATGAACATCACACATTTCTTAAAAATTAAGATTGCTTTATAAAAAGGCATAGTCACTTTGAGCATAACTGTAGAGAAACAAGCCCTCTCATACTCAGGAGTGCACACGGGTACAATTCCAATGCAGGGCAACTGACAACTCCTATCGAAATTCAAATGCATTCCCTTTGATCCCAAAATCCTACTTCTAAGGATTTTAATTTCTTACTTGTACCATGTTCTGAAGAATGTATGTACAAGTTTACTCACTGGACCACTATTTGTAGACCAGAAGCTTGGAAACATGTTAAAAACCACTTAGTTGCATACTTAAAAGGTTGAATTTTATGGTGTGTGAATTATATCCCAACTAAAAAAAAAAGATCAGAAACAGTGCCAGTGTCCATCCACAGAGGATGGTTAAATAAATGCTGGTACATCCACACAATGAGATACAAAGCAACAGTAAACAAGAATGAGGAGGCTCCCTTTAGTGAAACAAAGAGCTCTCCAGGATACATGGGGAAGTGAAAGGCAAAGGAAAGAATATCTGCTTGTATTTGCATAAAGAAACATAAAGGACATGTGACAAACTACTCAAGTGGTTCTCTCTCAGGGGCAGAGGTGGGAAACAACTAGAAGGGCCAGGGATGGAGTAAGACCATACAAAGTATTTCTTTTTGTATTGTTTTGATTTTTGAACTCTGTAAACATATTGCCTATTCAACATATTACCAATTATCAACTCAAGTATATTACCTACTAATTCTTCACATGGAATTCAATACAAAGATCAAGACGACATGACATGATTTTTGGCTTTATATTAGACAGTGCATACTTTTGTGATGTATGATAAAGTATTTCGGGGGTAGACTTGTAGACTAGCACAGTAAAGAGTGAAGAGGGGGAAGAGAAACAGCTCTGACAATTTCTTTGTGTCAAATGTCAAGCAGTCAGTAAACACACACGACATTCAAATGCACTCCGGAGTGGAGGCAGAAGGCGCTCATGTTTGACTGTCAGATCTGGCTAACTGCTGTTCCTCCGCCTGAGATGCAGATAAATCCACACAGCTGGGCCCTACAGCACACTGCTCTGCTCACAGCTTCTTTGCTGTCACCCTGGTGTCAAATACATCAAGCTGTTCACACATGCCACACAGAAAGCCAGAGGGAGTGCAAAGCCTTGGCTCGCCCACCTGCAGGAGGAGCACTGAAGACCCCTCCATGAGGGCTACAACCACCTCCATAGCTCCTGCAAGGAAAGGGTACACAGACACAAGGCCGTAAGTAAAACACATTGCAACTCAAAACCATAAAGGTTGGATGTCAGAAACTTTAACCCTAATAAGCCTCTGACTCACTGTGAAAAGTTAAGTTGTATCTGAGCTTCCATATCTTGTCAAATAGGCATATAGTTTGCGAATCTTACAGTTATTACCTAAAAAGATTAACTGGATCATGACTCATAATGTGAAGGTGTATCTTTCACAGATGAAGTGTGTTTTCCATCCCACTGCTGTCTCTTCAGCCTTCTCAGATCATGCTAACAGCCCCTATTCTTTATCTATTTTTCATTTTCCACATAATTTTTAAACTACGAATCATATTTTGTCAGGTTCAGTAAAAAATTAATTTTTTCTGAGTCTTCAAAATACAATCACAAATAAAGGCTTATGAATGTTCAATATAAAAATAAGCACCTGACCTTCTGAGGGTTTCAAATAATAAGTAGGAAAACTGACCTAGTCCTTGGGCAAATCTCCCCAAGGAAGACACATCAAAACTAAAACCAGAAAGATGAGTGAGAAGTAGCTAAGCCAAAAGAAGTATAAATAAATATTTCAGGGCTTCCCTGGTGGCGCAGTGGTTGAGAGTCCGCCTGCCGATGCAGGGGATACGGGTTTGTGCCCCGCTCCGGGAAGATCCCACATGCCGCGGAGTGGCTGGGCCTGTGAGCCATGGCCGCTGAGCCTGCGCGTCCGGAGTCTGTGCTCCGCAACGGGAGAGACCACAACAGTGAGAGGCCCGCGTACCGCAAAAAAAAAAAAAAAAAAAAATTTCATATACCCATATTCCATATTTGCTTTTAAAAAGAAAAAGAAAGTATCTCAACAAAGAGCATTTGCTTTCCTTTACTCACTGAAAATATGGCACAGTAAAAATAAACAATTTGGGGCTTCCCTGGTGGCGCAGTGGTTGAGAGTCCGCCTGCCGATGCAGGGGATACGGGTTCGTGCCCCGGTCCGGGAAGATCCCACATGCCGCGGAGCGGCTGGGCCCGTGAGCCATGGCCGCTGAGACTGCACGTCCGGAGCCTGTGCTCCGCAAAGGGAGAGGCCACAACAGTGAGAGGACCGTGTACCGCAAAATAAATAAATAAATAAATAAACAATTTGGAGGGAAGAGTAGAATTTGTATCCCGACTCTATCACTTCCTAGATGTGGTACCACACCTGAATCAACCTTTCCAAACCTCACTTTACTCATCTGTAAAACCCTGTTTCACAGGGTGTTGTGAAGATGAAATAAAATTAATCATATATATTAGTGAATTTTATAAACTATAAATTATGCAGATATTAAGCAAATGGCATTCAAATGGAGGAAGGGGTCTATAACAAAGCATGAGCATCTAAGAAGCCTAACTGTTAGTTCTAACACCAGTACTACCAGCATAGATATATGATTTGGGACTGGTGTATCTCCCTGTGATGAATAAATGAAGTAGTACATGTAGAGATCTAAGAACACTGCCAAGCACAAAAAAAACCCTCAGTACACTTTGGCAACCACTTGCTACTGTTATTTACCCATCTCTGAAAAGGACAGTTTTATTTATTAGTTGTGAATTATTTATAAGCAATCCTATGTGTACCCCATCAAATTATACTTTATGCCATATACATAAGAAATTCAGACATTAATTTCCCTAGGTGAACTACAGCAGAACTGTATAAAAACTCTCCATAAAACTTTATATATATAAAATGCCTCGATTAACTACACTGGTGATAAAAATAAAAATTATTGTGAAATTTTAGAACAGATGAAGAAACAAAGGCCCATCCAGAGATACAAAGTGACTGGCAAAAAATTACACTACTGGTCACAACTCATAATCTCATTCCCTAAGTATAAAGGTCATTTCCACTACACTCCACCACACAACCCTGAAACAAGAGAAATCTGATCTTTCAAGAAGTGTTCAATCTTTCACTTAAAAAAAACACATATAAATGTAAACATTTTAAGTAATTTTAATTAAAATCAATCCTATTTTTAAAATTTAAAACCAATGCTTATAACCACTACTTTTGTACTCTCAAGTCCTGGCTGCTTTGGTAGCTCTACAATGTTTTCAAGAATTTTTTTTTTAGCATTTCTTGTTCAGTTTTTAATAATGGGAGCCTATGCTGTAGTACACCAAAAATCCAGTTAGAGTAAAAAAAAAAACTCATAATCCACAAATCAGGAAGAATTCTCAGGAGGATTTTGCCCCGATAGTGGTATATAATTAGCCCTGGACTACTGCTCTATTCCTTTTTAAACAGCTTAAAAGTAAGACTGAAAAGATCAAACTAATCAAAAACTACAAGGCATGGCAAGGAAGACAAGACTATAAGGCAAGGTAATATGAGTGATAATGAACAGAAAAATCAGTCAATTGGAACCAACCCCAAAATGGCACAGATGACAGAATTAGGAGACAAGTACATTAAAAATAGTGATATAACTGTAGTTCATAAGTACAAGAAGTTGGGAAAAGACTGAACATGGTTAATAGAGAAAAAGAAATTAAACTTCCAGACAGGAAAATCACAATGTCTGAGATGAAATATAAATATATTGGATAGGATTCAAAACAGGTTAGATATCACAAAAGAAAAGAATAGTGAAAACAAGACATAGCAGTGGAAATTATCCAATAGGAAACACAGGCAAAAAATAATTATTAGAGTATCAGTGAGCTGTGGGATGACTTTAAAGCAGTTTAATACATATGATTAGAGTCATCAAAGAAGAGGAGAAAGAATGGGAGAAAGAAAAATACTGGCCAAGAATTTTCCATATTTGATGAAAACTATAAATCCACAGATTCAAGTTGTTCAAAGAACTACACACACACACACACACACACACACACACACACACACACACACAATGAGGAAATAACACTAAGGCACAATATAATCAAATTACTTAAAATCAGTGAAAAAGAGAAAATCTTTAAAGCAGTCAGAGAAAAAGAAATAGTAAGTACACAGGAACAGATCATAACATGAAATATCGCATGGAAAGCATGTTACCCAAAGATAGTGAAGAAACATTTTCAAATAACTGAGAGAAAAAAAAATTGTCAAACTAGGCTTCTATCCCAAGCCAAAATATCTTCCAAAAACAAAGGCAAAATAAATACTTTTTCAGATATATAAAAGTAGAAATTCAACACCAGCAGCGCTTCATGGTAAGAAATGATAAAGGAAGACCATCAGGTAGGAAGAAAATGATACTAGATAAATCTGAGTCTTCACAGGGGAATAAAAAGCATCACACATAATAACTACATTTGAAATAGAAAAGACTTTATTCCTTACTATATAATCTCTATAAAAGACAACTATTTAAAGCAAAAATAATAGTGCATTGCTGGGTTTATAATATATGTAGAAGTGAAACATAATAACAATAACACAACAGTTAAAACAGAGCGGAAGTATATTGTAAGATTCTTAAACTACATGTGAAGTGCAACAGTACTACTTCAAGGAAGAATTTATTAAGATAAAGATGGACACTAGAAACCCTAAAACAACCATAATATAACAACAAAGAGTTATAGGAGACTAGCCAACAAGGGAGTTAAAACAGAATCATGAAAAATCAAACCAAAAAGACAGAAATAGAGAATAAAAGAGAACAAAGGGCAAAAGTAAACTGGTAGCATTAAATCCAACCACATAAACAATCACATTTAATGTAAATAGTCTAAACAATTCAGTTAAAAAGAAGAGACTGTCAGATTAAATTCTAAAAATCAATATCCAACTATATCCTGCCTATAAGATATTGACCTCAAGTATAAAGAAACAAATAAATTAAAAGTAAAAGGACGGACACAACAATGTGAATGTACTTAATGTCACAAAACTGTACACTTTAAAACGTCTTATGCATATTCTATCACAATAAAAAAGATTTTAAAAAGTAAAAGGATGAAAAAAATATTTACCACAGTAATACTAATCAAAAGAAAGTTGAAGTAGCTATACTGACAATAGACAAAATAGATTTCAGAGCAAAAAATATTATTAGAGGCAAAAATAGTCATTTCACAATCATAAAGGAATCAATTCATGATGAGAACATACCAGTCTTAAATATCTATGCAACTAATAACAGATCTATCAAATACATTAAGCAAAAATTGATAGACTAGCAAACAGAAATATGCTTGACCGTTGAACAACACAGGGGTTAATCCACATATAACCTATAGTCGGCCTTCTGTATCCGTGGTTCCTCTGCTTCCACAGATTTAACCAACCAAGAATCATGTAGTACTATAGTATTTGCTATTGAAAACTATCCACATTGTAAGTGGACCCACACAGTTCAAACCCATGTTGTTCAAGGGCCAACAGTAGATGATTCCACAATTACAGTCAATATCCCCCCTCTCTCAACAATTGACAAAACAAGTACTCGTAACAGTAAGAATACAGAAGGCCTGAACAACACCATAAACTAACTTGACCTAATTGATATTTATATAACATTTATATTCACAAACAGCAAAATACACATTTGTTTCAAATACACATAGAACATTTGCCAAGATAGACCATATCTTGATATCACTATATTTAAAAGGATTCAAATCATTAAAAAAAACATGTTGCCTGGGGGAGAATGATGTCAGGAACATGGCCGAGTAAGACGTCGCTTGATTGTACGCCCCCCACCTCAACAAAAACAATTTGGCATCCAACCACAGACAAAAGTGCCTTCTATGGGAGCTGTGTGATCCAGCACCACACTCCAGGGACTCAGGAGAAGTCTTGTCAACCTGTGAGTCAGGAAATAGGCATACAGACCTCGATCCCAGCCGTGGACCCTGAAATGGCCCAGGAATGGGCTCCAGCTCCTCTCAGCCAAGGTCCAGGAGGCCCTGGGGAACATCGACTTAGACAATCACCCACAGAAAAGAAAGCCTTTGTGGAAGTCTAGTTCAGTGGAGAAGTTCCAGCACAGTGTTTGAGCAAAAATATCCAAGAGTGGACACACTGGAGAGAGTAAGAGGAATGGTTTGACTTACCAATGTCACCCCGCCCACAAGGGAGCACAGCTCAGTGCTAAGAGAATCTGTCTTGGCCCGTGATTTCTCCCACAGTAAAAAGTGAAACCGTGTGAGTAGGTAGCCAGCTCCTCCAGCTGTGTGGGATGCTACCAAAGAGGCACATTTCTCTCTCACTAAATCATGAGCTGCATGACTGGGGTCAGGGGGAGGGGTGGGAGTGTGAGAGGCTGAGAGAACAGCAGCCAGGGATTGGAATGAATGTATTGAAGGGACATATATCCTATTAACCACATCATGGACTCCATCAAGGGGCCCACTCACAAGACACTAGGGTTGTCCCATCTGCTGATCCCCCAACTGGACCATGGGCACTGCCAGTTCTCCATAAGCCTCACTCACAAACACTCCCATTCTCCCATTCTGTGGCAGGTATGCACACTCCTGATGGTGGTGAGAGCAAGCTTTTGCATGCTCTCTAGTAAGCATGCTCAGAAAGCCATTCTGAATCTGTGGACCGGAGAGAGACCACAAATCTGAGCATTCAGCACTGCCCTTGGAAAAGCAAAAGGGAGGCTGTCAGTACTCAGCCTGGTGCTTTGCAGGACTGAGAGAAGGTATACAAGCTTAAGAATTCTGCCACAAAAGGAAGCAAGAAATGTGGGACAGGGGTATCCAAGAAGGTTTGAGAAAGCCTCAGAATCCCTATCATGGCAGACAGTAAGAATTTCTCTCTGGAAGTCAGTCAGTTAAGACTAGAGGAAGTGAGTGCTACTTCAAATGCAAAGACAGCACATGTTAAGACTTCAAGGAATATGAAAAATCAAGGAAACAGGACACCATCAAAGGACAGCAATAATTTTCCAGTAACTGACTCCAAAGACATGGAGGTCTACGATTTGCCCAATAAAGAATTCAAAACAGTTGATTTAAGGAAGCTCAGTAAGCTACAAGAACATACAGAAAGACAATTCAAAGAATTTAGGAAAAAAATTCACAAACAAAATGAGAAGTTAAACAAAGAGACAGAAATGATAAGAAACCAAATAAATTATGGAGCTGAAAAATACAGCTGAATGTATGAAATTATGAATGAAATAAAAAGTGCAACAGAGAGTATCAACAGCAGAATGGATTAAACAGAAGAAAGAATCTGTGAAGAGAAAACAGGACTTTTGAAATTATCAGGTCAGAGGAGAGCAAAGAAAAAAAATGAAAAAGAGTGAAGAAGGCCTACGTGAACTATAAGATAGCATCAAGAGAAGCAGTCTGTGAATCTCTGGAGTCCAAGAAGGGAAAGAGAGGGAGAAGGGGGCAGAAAGCATATTTAAAGAAATAATAGCTGAGAACGTCCCAAATATAGGGAAGGATTTGGCCATCCAAATTCATGACACTCATAGGTCCCCAAACAAATTCAACCCCAAAAGATCTAACCCAAAATACATTACAATAAAACTGTCAAAACTCAAAGACAAAGAGAGAATCTCAAAAGCAACAAGAGAAGCCTATTACCTACAAGGGAACCCCCATAAGGCTGCTGGATTTTCAACAGAAACTTTACAGACCAGGAGACAGTGGGATGATATATTCAAGGTGCTGAAAGAAAAAAACTACCAACCAAGAATTTATTTGGCAAAGTTGTCCTTCGAAAATGAAGAAAAAAATACTTTCCCAGACAAACAAATGCTGAGGGAATTCATCTTTACTAGATCTGCCTTACAAGAAAGGCTGAAAGGAATTCTGTAAGCTGAAATGAAAGGACACTAAATTAATAACACAAAAATATACAGAAATACACAACACACTGATAACATACACAGTAAAAATCAAAACTCTGATACTGTAACATGGTGATGTGCTAACCACTTACCTCTAATATAAAGACTGAAATAGTTTAGTAAACATATTTTTTAAACTATACCTACAATAATTTACTAATGAATACACAATACAAAGAGAGGCAAATTTTGACATCAGAAAAACAAAAGGGGAGGAATAAAAGAGTAGTTTTTATATGCAACTATCAGCATAAGATAGATTGTTACATCTATAAGATGTTTTATGTAAACCTCATGTTAACCATAAAGCCAAACCCTACAGTTGATACACAAACATGAAGAGAAAGGAATCAAAGCATACCACTACAGAAAATCACCAATTCACAAAGGAAGACAGCAAGAGAGGAAGAAAAGAACAAGGGCACTACAAAACAGCCAGAAAACAATTTAAAAGATGGCATTGGTAAGTCCCTTCCTATTAATAATCATTCTAAATGTAAATGGAGGGGCTTCCCTGGTGGCGTAGTGGTTAAGAATCCACCTGCCAATGCAGAAGACACAGGTTCGAGCCCTGGTCCTGGAAGATCCCACATGCTGCGAAGCAACAAAGCCCATGCGTCACAACTACTGAGCCTGCACCCTAGAGCCTTTGAGCCACAGCTACTGAAGCCCACGCACCTAGAGCCCGCGCTCCACAACAAGAGAAGCCACCGCAATGAGAAGCCCACGCACCGCAACAAAGAGTAGCCCCCACTTGCCGCAACTAGAGAAAGCCCACGCACAGCAACAAAGACCCAACGCAGCCATAAATAAATAAATTTTTAAAACTAAACAAATACATGTAAATGGATCAAATTCTCCAAACAAAAGACACAGAGTAGCCAAATGGATTTTAAAAAAATACAATACACAACTCTTTGCTGCCTACAAAAGACTCACTTAAGATTTAAGAACACAAAAAGAGAGCTATACTTAGGGTATAGGGTAGCTATGCTTAGATGAAACAGACTTTACCTCAAAAGCAGCAACAAGAGATAAAGAAGGTCATTATACCATGATAGATGGGTAAATTCAGCAAAAGGATATAACAATCATAAATATATATATATATACTCAACACTGGAACACCTAAATATATTAAACAAATACAGTCGTCCCTCGGAATCCATGGGAGATTGGTTCTAGGACTCATCTCAGAAACCAAAATCCGAGTATGCCCAGTCCCACAGTTGGCTCTCTGTACTCATGGGTTCCACATCCAGAGATTCAACCAACCACAGATTACAAACTTAGTACACAATCCATGCTTGATTGAATCTGTGAATGCAGAACCCATGGATATGGAGGGCTGATTGTATATTTATTGAAAAAAATCTGCATAAAAGTAGACCTGTGCAGTTCAAATCCATGTGGTTTAAGGGTCAACTGTACTAACAGATCTGAAGAGAAAAACAGACAACAATTCAATAGTGGGGACTTCAGTACTGCACTTTCAACAATAGGTTATCCAGACTGAAAATCAGTAAGAAAACGTTGGACATGAACTATACTTTAAGTATACTTTAATACTTAACATACATATACAGAGCATTCCATCCAGAATACACATTCTTCTCAAGTGCACAAAGAACATTCTCCAGGACAGATGTATGGTAGGCCATAAAACAAGTCTTAGCTAATTTAAGAAGACTGAAATCATACCAAGTATCTTTTCCAACTACACTGGTATGAAACTGGAAAGCAGTAACAGAAGGAAAGTCGGAAAATACACCAATACGTGCATATTAAAAAACAGACTCCTGAACAACCAATAGATCAAAGAAGCTATAAAAAGAGAATTTTAAAACTATCTTGAAACAAACAAAAATGGAAACTCAACATACCAAAACTTATGAGATGCAGGAGAAGCACTTCTGAGAAGGAAGTTTATAGTGATAAATGCATACATTAAGAAAACAAAAAGCTCTCCAATAAACAACTTAACTTTACCCCTAAAGGAACTAGAAAAAGAACAAACTAAGCTCAAGGTAGCAGAAAGAAGGAAATAACCAAGATCAGAGCAGAAATAAATGAGAGACCAGAAAAGAAAAAAAAAATAGAAACAAAAAGAATCAATAAAACCAAGTGGTTTTTTCAAAAGATATGCTAAATAGACAAACTTTTAGCTTACTAAGAAAAAAAGAGAGAAGACGTAAATAAAATTATAAATGAAAAAAGAGAAATTACAAATAATAACAGAAATACAAACGATCGTAGAACTACTAAGATTAATTATATGCCAACAAACTGAATAACACAGAAGTGGATAAATTCCTAGAAACATTCATCTACCAAGATTGAATCATGAAGAAATAGAAAATCTGAACAAACCAATAACAACAAGTAAGGAGACTGAATGAGTAAACAAAAACCTCCCAACAAAGATGATTTCACTGGTGAATCAAACATTTAAAGAAGAATTAATGCTCTTCTCAAACTCTTGCAAAAATTAAAGAAAAAGGAATACTCCCAAACTCATTATTAGCAAACCAGATTCAACAGCACATTAAAAAGATCATATACTATGATCTAATAGGATTTACCCCTCGGATGCAAGGATGGTTCAGCATATGCAAATCAATAAATGTAATATACCACATTAATAGAATAAAAGATAAAAATTATATGATGATTTCAATAGATGCTGAAAAAGCATTTGACAAAATACAACATCCCTGCATTATAAAAACTCTTCAAAAAATTGGGTATAGAAGGAATGTACCTCAACAGAATAAAAGCCATATAGGACAACCCCACAGCTACATCATACTAAAGGTTCAGAGCTTTTCTTCTAAGATCATGACAAGGGTACCCACTCTTACCCTCCTATTCACAGCATGATACTGGAAGCCATAGCCAAAGCAATTAGTCAAGAGAAAGAAATAATAGACATCCAAATCAAAAAGGAAGAAGTAAAGCTGTCTCTGCAGATGATATGATCTTATGTACAGAAGATCCTAAACACTCCACCAGAAACCGTTAGAACTAATAAATTCGGTAGGGTTGCAGGATAAAAAATCAACACACAGAAATCTATAGTGCTTCTTTACACTAACAATGAAATATCTGGAAAATACTTAGGAATGAATGTAACCAAGAGAATCCAAAAATAGTCCATCCTACTTATGGTCAATTGATTTTTGACAAAGATTCAAAGTTAATTCAACGGAAAAAGAAAATCTTTTCAACAAATAGTACTTGAAGAATTAGATATCCATATTTAAAAAACAAAAGAACTTTAATCCACAACTTGTACTATACATAAAAATTAACTCTAAATGAATAAATATATCAATATAAAACCCAACCAAAAATATAAATATAAAACCGAAACTATAACACTAGTAGAAAAACATATAACAAATTCTTTGAGTCTTTAGGGTAATCAAAGGCAAAGTTTTCTTAGCTATGAAACCAAAAGCACAATCCACAAAAGAAAAATAAACTAAACTTCATCAAATTCACCAACTTCTACTTTCAAAGCTCTCAAAGCTAGAACTCTAATACACTGCTCTCATGAAAATAAAATGTTCCAACCACTTTGGAAGACAATTTATTTCTTAAAAAGTTAAGGTATATACCTGCAACATGACAGCACTTGTCCATACAAAAACGTGTACATAGATGTTCATAGCAACTTTACTCGTAACTGCCAACCCACTGGGATTAACCCAAATGTTCATTAACAAGTGAAGAGACAAATAAATCATAGTATATTGAAAAACAGAAAAAGAAATTGTGGTATATCAATACAAAAATTCACTACTCAGTGATAAAAAGGAATAAACTATTGATACATACAACAACATGGATAAATCTCAAAACCCTACGCTGAGTGAAGGAAGCCATGCCAAATCAAACAGTACATACTTCATTATTCCATTCGTGCAAAATTCTAGAAAATGCAAATTAATCAATAGTGACAGAAAGCAGATTAGTGGTTGCCTGGGGCTAGGGTTGAAAGGAAGAGGGAAGGATTACCAAGAGGCACAAAGAAACTATAGGGTGTAATGAATATGTGCAGCATTTTGATTCTGGTGGTGGTTTAAAAAGTATATACACATGTGAACACTTATCAATAAAACGTTTTTAAAAAAGAGAAGTGAGGGGCTTCCCTGGTGGCGCAGTGGTTGAGAGTCCGCCTGCCGATGCAGGGGACACGGGTTCGTGCCCCGGTCCGGGACGATCCCACATGCCGCGGAGCGGCTGGGCCCGTGAGCCATGGCCGCTGAGCCTGCGCGTCCGGAGCCTGTGCTCCGC
>NC_041230.1:25898583-25924494 GCF_002837175.3 Physeter macrocephalus | reverse complement strand
CTGTGCTCCGCAACGGGAGAGGCCACAACAGTGAGAGGCCCGCGTACCGCAAAAAAAAAAAAAGAGAGAGAAGGGGGAAAGTGAGGATAATATAGCATATGCAAAATTGGACCTGTTGTCATCTGGAGCATAAACTTTGGATTATCATTCAGTTTCCTTCATTGCTTTAGTCAGACTTTCTACTACTCGAGGCAATTTAAGTAATGTATATTTTTCTAGATATCTATTTCACCTAAGTTCTCAAATGTATCATATTTTCACATTATTCTTAGTGATACCAGTAATGTGTCTTCTTTTGAGTCTCTGATATCAGATCACATGGTTTACTTCCTCCTATCTCACATTCTCATTAATAATTGTTATCTACAGTTCTGATTTTGTATTTACTTTAAAACAGAAAAGTAGTATTTTAAACCAATAATTAAGTGCATTTTCCAATACGTTTTATCAATTTCTATGCTCACCCTTTTTTCTTGTATTAAAAACCTTCCCTCTGGGTTCACTTTTCTTCTTGCTAAATTGCAACATATAACAGTTTTCCTAGTGAGAGTCAGAGGGTAACTCTCCTAGTCTTTTATTTATTTTTTTTTTTGCAGTACACGGGCCTCTCACTGTTGTGGCCTCTCCCTTTGCGGAGCACAGGCTCCAGATGCGCAGGCTCAGCGGCCATGGCTCACGGGCCCAGCCGCTCCACGGCATGTGGGATCTTCCCGGACCGGGGCACGAACCCGCGTCCCCTGCATCGGCAGGAGGACTCTCAACCACTGCGCCACCAGGGAAGCCCTCCTAGTCTTTTTTATGGCCGAAAATATCTGTACTTTTTCCTCATGCTTGAATCAAAGACTACTTGGATTTTAAAAATTGAAATTAACTATAATCTTCCCTTAGCACTTGGAACACTTTATTCCCGTCTTCTAGCATCTACTGTTACTAATAAGAACCTTCCTTTTGTATATAAACTGCATTTTTGGAGTGTGAATTTCTTAGGGATTTTTTTTTTCTTTATATCCCTCACATTCCAGTTCCAACATGATGGTATTGCTCAGAGTATCAGAATCATGTCTTTCTTTAAATAAGGAAAATTCTCAACTCTTGGTTCTTCAGATTTTGTTTCTCCATCATAATCTTCATTCTAGTTTTCTGGAACTACTATTAGACATTTGGTGGAATCTCTCAATCTATCCTCCAAGTCTCCCAGCTGCTCTCTCTTTTTTTTTTTTTTTTCAATCTTTTGTCTCTTTATGCTACATTGTGGGTGAATTCCTCAGTAGTCTCCCCCAATTCATCAATTCTCTTTCTAGTTGTATCAGGGCTAAAGTTCATCCCATCTACTGAGCTTATTATTTCTATGACTTTACTTTTCATTTCCAAAATTTGTACCTGGCTCTTTTTCATGTAAAGCTGTTCCTGTTCCACTTCTGCATTTGGGGGCATTTTTAAATCTCATTTTTATCAATGTGATGCCTTTTCTTATCCCTTTGAATTTCTTGAACACGCTTATTTCAGTCTTTGACTGACTTTTCTATAAAATTAATCTCATCTGGAATGAATTTTTATTCACATTGTTGATTCTCTTTGCACTTGTTTTCCTTAATTATTTCAGTATTTTGTTTTGAAGGCTAATTCTGAGTGGACAGTTTTTTTGTCTTTGCTTCCCCCCCCACCTCCACATGTGCTCCCCTTTCCCTCCACGGTGGTTGAGCAGTTTCCTCCGCTAGGACCCTATACCACCAGTCCAGGACCAAGCCTCACAAATGGTGATCTGGAGCAATACATTCTCTCCCCCCATCACTCCACAATCAATCAGTCTGATTCAATTTCTACTCTTGAAGGTTTACCTATCCTCTGTCCCTCAAAAGCCCTAGCTCCATATAAGCTATGTTCCTGACACCGTGGTCTTTTTTGAGTCTCCTTTTATGAGAAGTACAACTCCACCTCCACCCCTGGCTTCACACAGTAAGCGTAGTTCTGGTCCCATCTCAAGTGGTAAAGCTTAGTCCCTATGACCCATAGGACCTAAATTCACTTTTTGTTTCCACACCAGAAGCCCTGCAGGACCATAGTTTCAATCCAGCTTATCCCTTTACGTTTTGTTCTCTTTCTGGTCAACAATACCTTCCCTGTAAGCCCAGCTATGACTCTTTTATTACCCTTTATTCTTCCAATGTGTTATCTGTCATTGACATCGTTTGGAGCAGAAGACATACATAAACTGTGAGCTTAACTGCACCATTTAACAAGAAGGCACACCTGATTTCTTTATGATAAAAATTCTTTGCAAGAGATTCACTAGGTCAAAAGGTATGCTCTTTTAAAGCCTCTTGATTCAGATTGTGAAACTGCCCTCCAGGAAAACGGTATCCATTTCATCCCCTCAATAGACAATAACCATTTCTTCATATACTCAAATACCAGTTATTATCAAACTTTTAAATCTTTAGCAAGTTGATAAATGAAAAAACAAGTTCATCCTAATTTATATTTCTTTGATTGTTATTCAGGTTGAGTAACTTCTCATACGTTAATTGCCCTTTGCAGTAGCTCTTTTGTGAAATGCTTGCTCAGGTCTTTTGTCTTCTGTGTGTGTGTGTGTTTTTGTGTTTTTGTTTTTTGCTGCTCTAAATCTAAGAATCTATACTTGTGTCCATGTAAAGACAATGAATCTGGGTCTTATGCAAGTTGATGAGTTAGAATTCATTTCTCCTTCATTCTTTCATTATGAGCACCTTTCTAACAAATTGATGCAAGAGAGGAGTTCACCTCTCTTGCATCAAGCTATAAAGCTACATTTTTCAGCACTTTTTAAATGTCCTCCCTAAGACAGCACCTTTCCCTACACCTCATACTTTCCCAAGTATTCCACCAAGTTAGCATTTCTTGATCTCATGAATTACTCTTTGAGGCAAAATTTTTTTAAATAAGTAAAACCACAGGTATAAAAATATATACTTTAGCTCTTCAGATAATAATTTGAATATCAAGACCTATTTACCTCACCGACTTGATCTTAAGTTCCTGCCTACAATCATCAGTTTTAAGAATGCAGACCAAGTTTCAAAAGGGAAGAAAGTTTCCTGAAAAGAAAAATTTCTATGATAAAAAGCAGCTAAACAGGATCTAAAAAGAAATAAAGGTCGGGAATTGACTGGGGAATGGACTGGAACTTTGGGGGAAGGGCAGTTTACACATGTGAAGAATATAATATTAATATCAAAGCAATAAGTACCTTTAACAAAAGGATGGGTTCTTCACTAAGGGTTAATGACTTAGAAGAATTCTAACGTCTTTGGACTTCATTTGGAGTAGCTGCCTTATAAACTAAAATTTCCTTGAGCCACCTCCACATATTCTACTGAAAACAGAGATAATCACTTACCCAAGATTCTTCTCCACAGTCAAAGTACTGCCCATAATTTTTTAAGTGAATACAAGAGCAAGGGCAATACCATTCCAAACCATAAGAGAGATAACAGATTAATTGAAACTCTTTCATTGACATTGTACCTTCATTCTAGCTCCAAGGACCTAATAATGGACCCCTTACATTTCCAAGAGAAGAAAAACTCTCCTCTTGGCCACACCTGTTTAGTTGAAAAAGTCAAATTCTCTCAATCATGTTTCAATCTTCAGGGAACTTTCCACCTGGAAATTTGATACCTTAGTAGTCTACTCCAAGGTCAGAGGACAGAGCTCTGAGATTTCACCACGTGTCTTGCCCAGCTTAGCATCGGTCTGATCAAACTAAGCACTTTCCTGCTAGCAGTCCAACTGTAAATAATAACACTTGAGACCAGTAGGATTTCTGACTTCTTTGTAATTTTACAAAGCTTTAACTATTAAACCATGATCAAACAACCTGCCATGGGAAAGCAGAATGTACATGGTGCTGCAGTAAAGACATCAGTAAGTGACCTCAGTGACTGTCCATTTAATTATCCTTAGCTCTCCACTGTCCCTCTCTGGATCTCTGTGGTTTCCACAGCAAGTGCTGCATAAACAAACATTAAACACTTCCCCTTGTGTAGCCACAACTGAATTATACAAGACACGATATATTACTTTAACAACAACAACAATAGAAATCCCTTAGCTGCTGACACAGCTATAGCAACTATTAGTTTTGCCTAGCAGTGATGAAAAGGTAAAGGAAAAAAATACCTAAAAGAATAAGTTATTTAATAACTATTTTATAGGTCTATAATACAAAGTAGATATTTCTTTTTGCTTTCATTTATCCATTCCCAGGATTCCAGACAGTCAATACACACTCTTTATTATCAAAATTTCTTGATTGAGGCATTGAGCAAAACTGTGTAACTTCATCAGCATGCATTTAATCTTATTTCAATATGTGCATTTTATGTTCACAAGTTTCCTTTTCCGATTATATCACTAAGGAGGAATTACCACTGCTGGCTTGTCTTGATAAAAAGTAAATAATAATTCTAATAAAGCTATTCTTCTTTTGCAAATACACTAAAGCTTGCAACCTAACCTAACCAACACGTGTGTTAATTTCACTGTGCTGTAAAATATATATAAAACTCCAATTTGAGATATAATAAGCAGAGGACCAGTCTTCCCACTTAGTTATTCAGATTTTAACTTCAGACATAAAGATACTTCTTTAAGTACTCTCCAAATACAAGACAAAAAAAGCGGGAGACAGCCTAAAATAATGGTTATGAGCACAAGCTCTAAACCTTATTGGTTCAAATCTTGACCCTGCCAATTACTAGCTGTGTGACCTTAAGTTGCTTAACCTCTCTGTGCCTCAGTTTCCCTATCTATAAAACAGATACAGTAATCGTACCTACCTCACAAGGTTGTTTTGAAGATTAAATTAAATGGGTTATTATTTGTAAAGAAACAAATGTGTGTGCAATTCCTTGTAGAAAATAAACACTATATAAGTGTTTGATACATTTTATTTAATTTTACATGTTAATAAAAGTTTAAAAATAGACTAAAAAGGCCAACAATTTTGCCTGTCCTCATGGTCCCATTCCTTCCTGCTTTCCTTGGGGTCATGTGCCTGTCTTCACAGTTCCATTTTATATCCTCAAGCAACCTCTTCCTCTCCACAGGTCTCTTCTCTTCATCCTTGTGCTTACATTATCTCAGACTTTAAAAACAAAAAAAACAATCCTGTCACCCTAAGAAATTGTTAATTAATTAGCTAATTAATTAATTAAACCCTTCCTTGGCTTTTCCTACTTCCCACCCCAGCTACCATCCCAATGCATTCTTTTTTTCCCTACCAAACTTCCTGAAGAACAATTTAAGATAAATGACCCAAGTTCTCACTATCTCATTTTGCCCTAACACCCATTATGACCTAGCTTCTACCACTGTCATTCTACTAAAACGATTCTTCCCAAGATCAGTGACCAACTCCTCTTGCTAAAATGCAGCCTCATCCTCTCAGTCATTTGGGAAGCATTGGGCATGGTTAGGTACATGCATTCCTTTCTCAAAATCCTCTTTTCCCTTGGTTTCTATAAAATCTCCTCCCTTTTATTCCTCTAGCCTAGCCTCCCTCCTTCTCAGTCTCTGTTTCAGGTCTTTCTTCCTCTGCTCTGAGTAGCAGACATCCCCTACCCTTCTCCTTCCTCCCCCTCAACAAAACATTCTTCCTTTAGGCAATCTCATCTTCTTAAAATGAGTTCATTACAGATAACGCTCAAATCCTCATCTCTAACCCAAACCTACATCAAATTATCTCCAGGATATTACAACATGAAAGTCCCCACCAGCACCCAAGATTCCATAAGCTCAAAATCAAAGTCAACGTTTTCCTTTCCTAACTTCCTGAAGCCTCTTTCTCCTGTTTTTCATCTTAATGTCAGCGCCAGCCAGACTGAAAATGTTGGAGTTCTGTTCCCCTGTTTCTTCTCACTCACTTCATTCATGGTTATTGACTGTAATAGGCATGCTAACTTTTAATCACTACAAAAGTCTTATGAGGATGAAGCAGATATCATTTCCCCCATTTTAAAGAAGTGAAAACCAAGACTTAGACAAAATACCTGGTTCAAGATCTCAAAGCCAGTAAAAGTCAAAGCCAGGATTTGAATTCACATGTTTATCTACTAAACCCGGGCTGCATAATACAGTACACTGGGAAGATTTATTTAAACTTAAAGATACACATTCCAACCACTGCCTCTACTGAGAGCCAGGTCCCAAGGAGATAACAGAGATCATGTCAGATCTATCAAGACAGATATTCCTGCCATCATGGAACCCAACACATGGTAGAAGTATCAGAAAATTAAACAAGCAAACTATAATCAAATGCAGGAAGTCCTATGATACAGAAAGCAAAGCACCTAACTTAAAAGATAGGATACAGAGCTCTGGGGGAAGGCTTGCCAGAAGTAACATCTGAGCTGAGAACCGAAACACCAGTAGGTGTTAGCCAAGCAGAGGGAAAGGTGGTCAAAAGCGTCCCAGTGATAAGAGCTATTACCAATAGAAATAAATAAATAACACGTGTTGGCATGAGTGTAGAGAAACCGAAACCCTTGTGCGCTGTTGGTGAGAACGTAAAATGGCGCAGGTCGTGATGGAAAACAGTCTGGCCATTCCTCAAAAGATTTAAAATTCAATAACCATATTATCCAGCAATTCCATTTCTGGGTATACACCCAAAAGAACTGAAAACTGGGTTTCAAAGAGATATTTGGACACTAATTTTCATAGCAGCATTATTCACAACAGCCAAAAGACGGAAGCAACCCAAGTATCCATCAATAGATGAATGGATAAACAAAATGTGATATATTCATACAATAGAATATTATTCGTCCTTAAAAAGTCAGGAAATTCTGATACTACTATAACATGAATGACCCTTGAGGAACACCATGCTAAGTGAAATAAGCCATTCCAAAAGGACAACTGCTTATATGAGGTACCTGGAAGAGTCTCAACTCATAGAGACAGAAAATAGAATGGTCATTTCCAGGGGCTGGGAAGAGGGGGGAATCGAGAGTTAGTATTTAATGGGTACAGCGTTTCTGTGTGGGATGATGAAAAAGTTCTGGAGATGGATGGTGATGATGGTTGCACAACAATGCTAATGTACTTAATGCCACTGAACTGTCCACCTAAAAATGGTTAAGATGGTTAATTTTATGTTATGTGTATTTTACCACAATTTTTTTAAGTGTTCCAGATACTATGAAAAGTACATGTGAAGGTCAGAAGGCAAAAATTAAATAAAATAAAATTTAAAAAAAAGAACATGGAGAATTTGAAGAAATCAAAAAGTTCAGGAAAGCTGGGGAAAAAAAGACCAAAAACACACATTTTCAGTTGACATGATTTCTAAACTAGATATGATCTTAAGCATCTGAGGCCACGTACTGTTCTCCAAATAGAGCAACCACATATGATTTTTCGCATCATGGAATTAGGCCAGAAAAAAAAAATGTTAACAATTGCTTAATCAGAAATGAGAGCCTTCTCGAGCTTCAAAGTTAGGAAACTTTCATCAAATTCCAAGAGCCTGTAAAGTTTTTCTAGGCTGAGGGTACAGAGGAATCATACTCACATGAAGTCTAAACCACAAAGAGTCTTAGGGCTTCATCACAGCTCTCTGAAAAGACAAGTAGTACTTGTTGCTTTTGGAGAACAACCTAGCTCATGGGGCGGAGTGGGGGGAAGGCTTTTGCCTGTGTTCTCTGAACATTTTGTAGATCTTGAGCTTACTTTACAGATCATTACAGCTCTGCCTGCGAGTAGGATTACACACAAGGTTATGCCAATGGTTCCATTTTCAGGGTATCTCTCTCATCCGTAAAATTCAATTCAGGCTTAAAGCTGGCACACAAAGTCCTGGCTCAGAGAATATCTTTATTGATGTAGTATGTAAATGAGTATAGACGTAGTCATATATTTCTATGTATGTAAATAAGCATACACACACGTACACACATACAAAAAACAAATAGTAATGAACAATTTTAAAAGTGCACAGCTCTAACAGATTTTAAGATGCTTTCATCACTGCAATATATTACAGCTTTACAAATGTACTACAGTCTTAAACCAAAATATTTCATTTCCAAAATGAAATCTGGCTTGTGATTAATTTATTCCAGCACCTAGTTCTTATTACTTACTCAGTAGGCTTGAATAGGAAAATACAATGTATTTGCACACTGACTGAGAGAGCACAGTGTATGAACAAGTAAGAGACACATGCCCAAGCTCTCCCTACTCCCCGGGAGGTAACTGCCCCCGTGAGACTGAAGAAGCATCCAGTACCAAGTATGTTCCAGGAAGACAGGGAAATGGAGATAGAGGGTGACGAGAATAAGGTCAATTTTGTATCAAAAGCAGAACAGCACGTAGCCCAAGAGGTAAAAGGAGGTCGAGAGTAAAGAAAGAGCAAAGATGAAACAGAAAGAATTTACAAACTTTAGTTAAGGTTTAAATTTGAAGAAGACCCATCAGATTATAATTTCCTAAACTCAGGAATCTGTACAGTTGACTCTAATTCGGTGCACATATTCTATAAATGTTGACAGAACATCACTTGAGGGAAGGAAACGTGACCCACTTTGCTTCTTGTTGATCTTCACGCCAATCTTGCTAACTCTCAACAAAAGCATGGCATTTCCGAATACCCACAATGTATGGTTAAGGGAAGCAAGGAGGCTCAAGTGGGACAGGAAGCAGAGGGGCCAGCCCTAGAATTACCCAATCACACAGAATCAGTGTAACACATATCTGGATTTGCTCTGTCATAAACCAGCAACAATGAATAATTCAGTGTCCTTGACTGGTCTGAACCTTCACCACTCAACTATGGCGTCCAGACTCAATTGTCTTCTCTCGGATATTTTGGTTTTTGGCTTGACTGAACTATATAATTTCACTTGACTCACCTAGTCTGCTAGGGACACACTATACAGACTTAGACTTAAGATGAAACATGTTTATATGATTAGTTAATATGCCAGACTCGCAGATGAACTGAAAGAGGGGGAAGCAGAAAAACTCAAAAGCTTAGGAAAAAACCGTCACCTGCCAACATAGCATTAATCTCATCCATTCTTACCAATGTCATTCCCCTTTCTGTTCAACATTAGGTCTCAAATTTCATCTGCTGAAACTGTACGAGTCAGCCTGAAATGAACGATGGGTTTGCATGAAATCTAACACAAAAGAAAGTTAATTTTGTTTTTAAAATTCTACTTGCTCTATTTTCCTTGGGCCAACAGGTACATGTATACTTAATGTTTAATGTCAGGCAAACCCTTAGTTTCCTTATCTGTAAAATGTGTGGTTGTAGATGACCTCTATCTGGGATTGCTTCTGGGGTGATTTTTATGACCACCAAAATCAAAATTAGCTAGCAAATACTGGTTGCATCTTCCATTAAGAGGAATCCCTTGTCTTGCTTTGCCTCTTCCAACAACATTAGGGCTGTTTTCACCTTTACCCTTTGATCCATAAGGTGATGGTGTGAATTTCAAGCTTTTCCACAAAGACATGCACGTTGTAAAGCAAAGGCTGCTGCCCTGGAAACTGAAGGTGCGTGATTCTTAGGAGGATGATGTTTCTAAAGAACCAGTGCACAAGTTACACTCAGCCTCTCTGCCACCTTATGTTCCAACATTAGGTCAGGAAGAACCGGCTTCAAGTTAATGGTTTCAGAGTACCAGCTATTAGCATTTCAGTTTGCTTTTATGTTCTCCCCCTCCGTTTCTGACTGTTACCTATTAAAACTTCACAGTAACAGAGACTATCCAAGTGGATCACTGAATTCACAGCAGTCAAAAAGAATCCAGAGGAATAAATCAGACATTCCAAATACATAACCGATGTCTGTGTTTATAAGAGAGCACATTATCTCATAAACTAGATTTGAGATAATCTCTTCTGAATCCTATTTCCTTCAAGAACCAGAGTTGAATTTTCTGATTTTATTTTCATTATGCTCTGATCTGCCAAAAGATACGCAGTGTGTGTTGCCGTTCTTCCTTGAATCCACGTTGTCAAAAATGCCTGGACCCGCAGAACCATAGCTGTGTACCACCCTGAGCAACACACACGGCTCGCTTTCTCCTCTCCTAGGGCTCTCCATACTTCAAAAAGAGTCGTTTTCTCATTTATGGCAATAATAATCCCATAATCTGACAAACGCTTTTTAAAGAATGTTCATCATGCAAAGGAATGTGTGTCTCTGCGTGTGCCAACTTTCTCATGCAACTCTCTGAGACCGCTGACCAATTTTCTCTATTGCAAAAATACATTCCAAATCCACCCACTTCTCTCCATCTCCACTGTTACGCCCTCGGGGCAAGCCACCACCACCTCTCGCCGACCACGCTCCAGGAGCCTCCTCCTGGTCTTCCTCTGGTTCCCTGCCTACGGTCTATTCTCCACAGCAGTCAGAGCAACCTCTTTAAAAAAATAGATCAGATCAGATCATTCCCTTGCTTAAAATCTTCTACCTTCTTCATGGGCTCCCAGTACACACAGAAAAAATCCAAACCCCTTATCACAATACAGCCCCTGCCTATGTTTCCACACCATCGCAAGCCTCCCCTCGTTCACTATTCACCAGTCATCAGGTCTTCCTTCTGTTCCTTAAACACTTTTCCTCCCTGGCTTTGTGAGACTGTCTCTCTCTCATCGGTCTCTTCCCAAACCAGCCCACTCCTGGCCAGCCTATCAAAAACAGCATCCTCACTCCAGGCACTATCTATCATATATTCTGTTTATTTATTTGTGCTTATTTTTTGCCTGTCTCTCCCACTACACCGTCAGCTCCATGAAAGCAGAGATCAAGTCTATCTTCCTTTCTTCCTTCATTCAGGACAGATCTTCCTCACCTATGATGGGAGTAGATCCCGATAAAGCCATTGTTAAGTTGAAAACATCGTGTCAAAAACGCATTTAATACACCTAACCTACCAAACGTCATAGCTTAGCCCATCTTAAATGTGCTCAGAAAACACATTAGCCTACAGCTGAGCAAAATCATCTAACACGAAGTCTGTTTTATAGTAGTGTTGAATATCTCACGTCGTTTATTGAATATTGTACCGAAAGTGAAGAAGAGAATGGCTGTCTGGGTACGGGACGGCTGTAAGGGTATCGGTTATTTACCCTCGTGATCGCGTGGCTGACAGCGAGCTGCGGCTGCCCAGCATCACAAGAGAGGATCGTACCACATATGGCTAACCTGGGAAAAGATCCAAGTTCAAACTTCGAAGTATAGTTTCTACTGAATGTGTATGGCTTTCACACCATCGTCAAGTCAAAAACTCGTACGTTGAACCACCATAAGCTGGGGACCATCTGTAATTATCCTGTGTCTATTTTGTGCAAGGCTAGGTTACTAGTAAACCAATGAGGCAAAAATCCCTTTCCTTATATGCTGCCATCCTGCCTTGTTTATCACTGTATACCCAGTACAAGGTGGGCACTCAACAAATATTTATTGAATGAATGGAACATTGCAGTCATGTGATCCTCAAGTTGTACTGCTGTGCTTTACTATGCCTTTTAAAAATATTTTCATTAAGCCAATCAAGTTACCAATGAATGAAATCTATTGAGACTGGTCATATATACATATAAGTAAAACACAGACGATGATAATGTCAAAAATCAATCTTAGCTCTAACACAGGTATTTAGAGCTGAGTGTTGTCCAAAGGCTACTTAATATGTACCAATCCTAGAAGAAGAAACTTTGCTTACCAATCCTACCCTCTTTTACAGTTTCTCATCAATCACAACCTCTCTTCACTTCTCGGTGCCACCCCACCCTGACAGAGAGAAGCGAACTGAGCTAACAGTTTTGAAACAGTTTTGATATGCGTGAACATATCTACAATTTCTGAGTTCTAACTCCAAATATAGTCTAATTTTTCTTTCTTTAGTTTGATTTTGCTTTTTAACATAAGCAAAATCATTTATCTACTCCATGGCTGGTAATGAAACCCCCTTGGCAATTACCTGTTAGATCTGTCACACCCAATTTACCACTTCCAGCAATTATAATAAGTAAAGCCCAAATGTGAAATCATTTAAGCTTCCTCTCCTTTTGGCTGGTAGGATGCCCTGAGTCCCACCCAGAGGAGCCTATCACTGCCAACACCTCGACAGCTCACCTATTTTCAGGTCTGCTGAGATAGGACTGCCAAGTCAAGGAAGAGGAATCCTGGAAAACCACAAAGGCAGCTCCCTTGTTCCACAAAAAAAGGATTTACTCTTGAACGTCTCCATGTAACCAAGGCACGCTCAATTTATATGCTGGCATCTAGTCAAAGAGATAACCCCCATACATGAAAAGACACAAGGAGAGTCAAATGGGGCTATTACCAGTTCAGGGATTATTTGTTTGATGTCTACATTCATTTGTCTACATGACTTCAAGGAGTTTTCAGAGTGTAAGTGTTCAGACAGCAAACACACGATCTGACTGTTCCAAAGGCCCCTAGAACAGAAGCATGTACTGAAAAGAACATACAAATCTTTGAGGAAGAGGAAATGTGACTAATGTAGAATATCAGATCCAGGTCTAAGACAAGTTTTCATATTTACCTGTAAAGCAGAGGTATCTAGCTAGATTGGCTGCTCATTTCAACTGCCTACGGAGTTACTGTTTTTCTGTACCGCTTCCAAGGCCCCAGCCCAAAGGGATAGGGTCTGGGTACCTGTGTGTGTGTGTTGTCTCTGAGATAAAGTGATGATCTACCATACTTAGAAACTACTGCTCTATGGAACCTAAAACGTGAACTCAAATACCATCAGAAGCCAGGCAGTTTAATGAGCAAAGCAGGTGAGTAAAAGACACAGGAAATAATGGAGCATGCATTCAAATTATATTCAGAAAAAAAAAAAAACAATGCGGGCCAAATTTGGTTTGCTGCTCTTGACTTTGTTATTTCTGTATTTAGATTATAACTTCTTGAAGCTAGGCACCATATCTCATTCATTCCTGGGCCTGTTAGTGTCTGACATACAGTAGGTTCAATCAGTGTTTGCTAAATTACTGATGAAAATGAGACGAAATCCCAACTCTTCTGATATTATTAGAAGAACTGCCAGGAAAACTCCTTATTCATTCATCCAACCAAAATTTATTACACATCTACTATGTATATAAGGCTCTAAGGATACTGAATTGAATAAGATAGACAAGCTTCCTGTCCATGTGGGGTTGATGTTTGGGGCAAAAGGAGAAAGAGAGAGGGAATAGACATTCCTAAATAAGGCAATTTCAGACAGTGATGTTACTCAGCATTAACATGGCTGCATTTAGTCTCAAAGGTTGTTAAACCACACGGAAAACAGTGGAGGGTAGTTGTTTCAGAGGAGGTGAAGAATACCCTCTTGATGGGGACTGAGGACGAATTTAGGTGGAGAGTTTCATGCCCTGACCTCTGCCACCACACCAGTTGACTGACCTTGGACAAATCACTTAATCGATCTGGAGGAATTCGATTAAATGGTCTCTAAGACTTTCTAGCCCTATGATTTTATATTCTACATTCTACGTATGAGCAAAATTTCACATACTGTGATGGTTAGGCCCAATCTAGTGTCCAAATACTTTCACGTACCACCCCTCAAGGGTTGGCTCGTGATATTTACACATTATTATAAATCAAAGGTATTTTCTAAGCGTTTCCTGACTCCACCTCTACAGTTTACCTAAGGCAAAAACCACAAGCTCAGATATTTATTGCCACAGTGCAGTGGCTACTGGCATGCCTAGACGAAGTTATGAAGCTGGCACTATCACCGGCCCTAGGGCAAAGGAAACCAAATATCAAGCTCAAGGTGATTAAGCAATTCAGAAATTAGTTAAATTCCCTCATTCAACGAACATTAATAAGAGACCGCAGGAAGCAAACTGGTCTGGTTCCTGAGGAAAAAAAGCAAGCGCATGTGCGCCCACACACGCTCTTCCCATAACCATCAGGACCCTGGTCTGGTGCAGACATGCTTAACTTGGGTTTCAAAGGCTCCATGAACCCTATGAAATTAAATGCCAAATTTGGGGTGTATGGGCATATTTCTAAGGAGAAAATCCATAGCTTTTATTAAATTCTCAAAAGGGTCGATGATCCATACTGAAGAAGGACACAAGACACTTGAGGCAAGGTCTCTCTTTGAGTTGTCATGCAAATCCCCTTTATATAAACAAGGAAACTGAGGTTTAGAGAAGTTAACGTGCCAAGACGCAGCCCAGAAGTGGCCCAGCAGAAACCCGAACCTTGATCTGTCCGTGGCCAAAGTCTGTATTTTTTCCTGCGTGTCATGCACTCTCACACTGTTTTCATAGCTTACCAAAAATAAAAATAAATAGAAAAAAGCTGTTTAAAAGAATGAGTCAGTGAAGCCCCCAAGGACCATCATCATGTTCTGTCAGGGGCAAAGGCAGAGTCAAGCCCACAATTTCCTAGAAGCTGCAGAAGCCAACATTGCCATTTCTCAACTTCTGCCTCCGCCCCACTAGGATAAGCTGACAAAAGAAATACAAGAGCCCAAAGTAGGGGGTTATGATTTCAGAGATTCTTTCCCTGAAGAAGTCAAAGCACATGAATCTCCTCAGGCAGTCCGATCCCAAGGTCACTAGCTTGCACATCCCCAAGGCAGGAGTCGGGTAACTTTCTTCCCACCCCTTGAATTTGGTGGGTTTGTGTATATCTCACCTTCTGAACTTTCCTCTGGGTTTAACTCTTGGCCTTGACCCCTCATATTCACAGAAACGGTTGTTTTCATTTCGTGAGTCATATCAGGATGTATAAAAAGGCAACCTGAAAATCATGTATCAAACATGACAGAATTTGGAGGAAAGAAATATACACTAATGTATTTATTTTTATTTTTTTTTTTTTTTTGCGGTACGCGGGCCTCCCTCTGTTGTGGCCTCTCCCGTTGCGGAGCACAGGCTCCGGACGCGCAGGCTCAGCGGCCACGGCCCACGGGCCCAGCCGCTCCGCGGCATGCGGGATCCTCCCGGACCGGGGCGCGAACCCGGTTCCCCTGCATCGGCAGGCGGACGCGCAACCACTGCGCCACCAGGGAAGCCCCTACACTAATGTATTTTGGTGTAATGGACAGAACGTGGTCTTTGGAATCAGGATTAACCCTGGGTAAGTAACTTTACCTGTCAGAACCCTGATTATACAATTTCTAAAACAGGGATAATGATGTTTCAGATTTTAATAACCAACAAATTTTTGGTGAGTGCCTACTTGTGCCATGCACTGTCCTAAGCTCTAGGGGTACATTTGCAAATGTAACAGATAAAGTTCCTTCCTTCATAAAGAGTATATTCTAGGTGGAAGAGAAAAATAGCCAAATAAATAAATAAGAAAATATAAAATCATTTCAATAACACTAATCACCTTAAAATAATAATAGCTAACGGTTCTTGAGCATATACAACGTGTCAAAATAATAACAGCTAACGGTTCTTGAGCATATACAACATGTCAGAAACTATTATGTCTTGACTTATTTAATTCTCATAATGGAGGGACATAAGATTATTATATCCATTTTCTAGAGGAGAAGACTAAAAGGTTACGTAACTTGCCCAAAGTCACACAGCCAGTGAGTGGCAGGGCCAACCAAGACTGAAACCCAGACCATCTGACAGCAGCAGAACCTCATTCTACACCCACACCAGGTAAATTAACGCAAATAAAATGCATGACACACATAGAGGGAAGCTGCTGTAGCTTGGCTGGTCAGAGAAGCTACAATGAGCAGGTGTCATTTTAGGTAAGACACAAGTCACAAAAAGAAGCCAGGCCCAGAGTAAAGATCTAAAGAGAGTGTTCCAAGCAGGAAGAACAGCCGGTGCAAAGGCCCTGAGGAACAACCAGCCTGGGACAGAAAGAAGCCCAGCGGGTCTGAGCACAGCGGATGAGTTTGGGGAGTGCGGTAGATGAGTTCTCAGATACAGGCAGAAGCCAGATGGCGTGGGGCGTTGTTGGCCAGAACACAAAGATTTCACTCTGTGCGCAATAGGGCGTCATGGAAGGGCTTTAAGTGGGGAGGTGACACAATTTGATTTACATTTTTAAAGTCTGAGTCCAACTGATGTGTGGAGAAGGAGAAGGCCGTGCAAAGTGGAAGTGGGGAGACCAGTTTGGGGGTATGGAAGTCCAAGCAAGAGATAAATGATGACTTGATCTATAGTAGTAATAATAAACGTGGGAAAAAGCGCACAAGCTCAGGATGTATCAGAGAGACGCCGTGAGGATTAGATGAGGATGGACAGAACACCCAGTAGAGTATCAGACACTCAGCAGACATTTACATACGTTAATTACCTTCCCTGTCTAACAGTAATGAGTAAGAGGCTTGGGATAAAACTATAAATCATACCCCAAATGACTAAGCCTCCCTGACACCCCCGCCCCAATTTCTCCAAAGAAGCCCATAGCTCAGAGAGTACCCTGGGAATGCACCAAGTTCAAAACACAATGGAGAATTGATCTATTAAAGGAGCTGGACTGTTAAATTAAAACCGTTTCTGTGTGCCAAGCTGAAACACAAAGGAACTAGTCTTCTTCAACAATAAAGACCAGTTAAGAGGAGACTCCAGTTACACAATCTCCTCCTCTTCACCGTGAGGCACTTAGACGGAATTTTTTTTTAATAGAAAAGACAAACTCTTGAGTAAATGTAATAATTGTCTCAATAATGTGCCCCAACCACCCAAGAAGTTAAAAAAAAAAAAAAAAAGGAAAAAAAAGAAACTGGAAAATTGGGATTCTTCTATTACAGGATCGGTTCATTGCTGTCTCAAGTGTAGGCTATATTCACCCCAGCGATGGGATGATGCTGTTTTGGAGATCTGACAGCCTGATAGCAATTCAAGAAGCAGAAAGATTACCTTCCAAGTATTAAAAAAGAAAAGAAAAGAAAAGAAAGAAGCAAACAAGCTAATACAACAATCAGAAGCTTGTAAATGAGGTCAACTGACTGAAATAATTTTCAGATGTTGCCCAAAATAGGTTCTTTTTAGAGAAGCCTTGCCTCAAAAATGTCCCAAACAGGCAGTCCTACGGTGATCTCAGTCATCTCAAAAATAGCATTTATTATATATTTTTCTCTAACAACAACAAAAACCACGACCAACTGATCTAATGTAAACATTAATAATCACCGAAAATAGAGAATCTCCCTGTGCTTCCTAAACTCAAAAAACTCAAGCTCCAGGAATTAAACCCTCAGCTGAAAGCAAGCCCAGAAGAGGAGAGAAATTTTCTCCTCTGCATTGCCTCACTCAGGCAAAGCTCGGGAGTGGAGAAGAAATTAGCCTTGAAGCTAAAACCCATAAAACGGGACTTCCCTGGTGGCACAGTGGTTGAGAATCCGCCTGCCAATGCAGGAGACACGGGTTCGAACCCTGGTCCAGGAGGATCTCACATGCCACGGAGCAACTAAGCCCACGCGTCCTAGAGCCCGTGCTCCGCAACAGGAGAAGCCACCGGAATGGGAAGCATGCGCACAGCAACGAGGAGTAGCCCCCGCTCGCCGCAACTAGAGAAAGCCGGCGCGCAACAACAAAGACCCAAAGCAGCCAAAAATAAATAAATTAATTTTTAAAAAATTAATGAAGTGAGCCTGTCATTTCAACTGGCCATATTTGCTGCCAATGATGAAATTTGAGTTTTCAAGCAAAAATTGGAAATTTTGAAAATCTGTATTTCTCACCTTGCCCTTGACAACTTCCTAATACTTAAGGACTCTTCTGATAAGATCAGTGGTGATATTAATGAATGTGACTTCTGACATTGTATAATGAAATGTGTCCACATGTGCAAGATCTGCATAATTTAGTGAACCGATAATTTTCCAACTGACTAAAGCCTGATGTTACAAAATCATGCATGAGAAAGAGATCCATCCAAAGTGTGAAACAGATCAACAGGCAATATAACAGAGGAGGAAAAGGTAATTGATATGGTCTCAGACTCTACGCTGCAAATAACCTTTAAGAAACTATGACTTGTTGAATTTTGGTGTAATATGAAAAAAGAATATTTACATTTCATAGCTGAAGAAGCAGTTAATATACTCCCCTTTCCATCAGTGTCTGTGTAAGGTTGGATTTTATTCATATACTTCAACCAAACAAACACACTGCAACAAAATAAACCTAATGAGAAGCCAGCTTCTATTAAGCTAGACATTAAAGAGATTTGCAAAAATATAAAACAATGCCACTCTTCTTGCTAATTTTTTGTATTGGAAATATGTATTTTTCATTAAAATATTATTTAGGTTAACATGTGGTGGATTTTTTTGCTATTTTTAATGGATTAATAAATGTCTATATTTTTCAATTTTAGTTCCTAATATGGTAAATATCAATAGATATAGCCCATGTAAACAAAAGCTTTTTGGGGTCTTCAATAATTTTTAGCAGTAAAGTCAGCCCTCCATATCCATGGGTTCTGCATCTGCAGATTCAACCAATCACAGATCAAAAACGTTCAGGGGAAAAAAAATTCCAGAAAGTTCCAAAAAGCAAAATTTGTAGGTTATATACAAAACCTACACCATTTTATATAAAGACTTGAGCATCCTTGGATTCTGGTACCTGCAGGGGGCCCTGGAACCAATCCCCCCCAGATACTGAGGGACGACTGTAAAAGTCTAAAAGGCTCCTGAAGCCAGTAAGTTAAGAATTTTTGGCTTAGAACAAATATATAATAGCTGCCTTTTTCACACACACACCCTGCACAAACAAAAAGCAGAAAGAAGACAAACTGAATTTCTTTGGACTCTATTGTGCAATTTACTTAAGGCCCATGGGCCTTGCTAATTTGCATGTCTGATTTACTCCAAATCCTTTCCTCCTTCTCCTCTCTGGCAAGAAACCACAGATAAATTCCATTGCTATTTCACAACCCCCTGTTAAGCAAACTGCCATGCAGTGGTATAGACATGGAGCTCACCCAGCCTGGCAAACAAGGAGAAAGAGCTCCTGGGCTTTCCAGCCAAGGGCCCTTTTCAAACATTAAATCCACAAAACACGGCATTAGCTTGCTCAAAGCAAATAGTTAATTTGTCCTTTCACAGGAAATCAAAAGGACAAAATCACACAGCTAGAGCACTGCTTCAGCCCCCCCCGCACTAACCCTTCACCATCCCCCTTTTCCCAGGCAAGTAAATGTCTAAACCATGAAGAATCAACAAGTCAATCAATCCATAACAAATATTTATACTGTCTACATGGAAAAAAAAAAAAAGAGGATATATATGGTCACAAAAAGAAAACTAACAATACTGGTAAAAAAAAAAAAAAAAAAAAGCCCAAGTAAACTGTGCTATGTAAGTGTGAAGAAAGGATAAACTAAAAAATAAAAAAAATACGCACCAACATGACCAAGGGCATGAATAAATGGGAAGAAGAAAGTAGAAAATTAAATACAGGTACTAAGGGTAGCAAAGCTGAAAAAGTAGTAAAGGACAGGATTCTCAGACATCAGTAATTGGACCTTTTGACTAAAATTCCATTTCAACAGGGGGAAAATGGAAGATGACATTAGAATGATAGATTGTACCCAGATTATGGAAGGTCCTGAAAGTCAAGCTAACTGGTCTATCCTACATGTAATGAGGAGCCACAAAAAGGCTTTTGAGAAGGACAGGAACACAATGGAAGTGTGCTATTTTATTTGCTGTTCTGTTTTTTAAACATTAATCTATTAATAACACAGTCTAGTTAAAAGAAACCAAGACAAGAGGCTGGGGGGCCAGATAAGGAGACTAAAAATCACAGACAGACATGAGCTGGGCTTGAACAAGGAGATGGCAATGGAAATGAAAAAGCACCAAGAGCTACATCGAGGTAGGTAAATCTGGAACCTAATCTGGTGCCAAGAGTGTAAAAAAAGGTGGGACCATACACAGAAATAAAGAAGTCAAGGTCACTAACAACACATCTACTGAAGGCCTACTGAACTTCTTGCTGTGCTAGGCTATAAATGAAATACTGATTTGGAGGTAAAGATAAGAGATTTTAAACATGCTGAGGGAGAGGGGTATGGATGTGATGGACTGGCACTCAGTAGCCTTCCAATCTCCTATCATGGTGCCTTCCTATGCTGCAGAGGATGGAAAGCTAAAAACTACATTTCCCCTTTGCAGCCAGGGGTTCTGGATGAGGATATGGCTCTACCAGTTACAAGGCTCCATATGTGATTTAGAAGGCAGAAATAAAATGGAGGCCATCTTCTTGCTGTTTTGACTCTTTCTGTAGGCTACATAGTCGTGGAAACATTGAAGATTTCTGCAATAGCATTCCAGGATCTGGCCAATAGCTTTGAGGTTATCCAATGGCTTCCTGATCCCTGGCCTTCTTGAGTGTGACAGATTAGCAGTCCACCTGGCAGGCCAGTCTGTTTCAGAAGGCCACCTCTAGAGGTTCAGCCTTCCATTTCTCTGGTCCTCTCAATGACTTTGTAAGAATCTATTTCCCTATCTTACATGATTTCTGCTTCCTGCAACTAAATGCGGACACATAAGTGGGTTTAAATAAGGGCAGAACAACTAAGTGAAAGTATTTGATACATAGTTTTAAAAACGTAAGTAAAACTTAGGAACAAAGCCAGGCAGAGCATAGAAAATAGGTATTACCTGCACAGATGCAGCAGTCAGAGACCCCAGACTATGTTAATCCAGTCTCTAAGATTTCCACAACTCATCTTGGGAATCAACAAAGAAAAATCCTCTTAGCTTTCTTAAGGAATTATATCAACATCTTACATTTATCTGGAGCTTCGAATATGAGTAAAGGCATTTTGAAGAGTTTTCACTTCATTTTACCTGGCAAAGGATACCAAAAGGGTGGGTATCATCTTAATTTTAAAAAATGAGAGAACCAAAGCACAGAGAAGGTAAACAATCTGCCTAAGGTCAGAGAGGTGGTAAGTTATTGGTCCAACTAAAGTATTTCCTGCTTTAAACCTATTTTCTCTTGTTTGGTCTTCTGTCAGTTAACTCTAACCATGTCCTAAAGTAAATGTTAAAATTGTTGGTGTGGAAATATTAGGAGCCTAAGAGGGCTTGTAAAACCGCAGAGAATTCAATGGGGCCTAACTTACAACCATGGAAAAAATTAAAATCCCATGTGTAATTTTCTTCTCCAATTTTAACCTAAAATGTGGTGTCTGTGGCAGACCCACTGTTCCTATGACACACTTCCAACACACACAGTCTGGGTAGCAAGTGTCATCCAACCATTCAGGCAGCTATTCATTTATTTTCCTATCATTCTAAGAGTTGGAAAATTAACAGTGTTGTGTTTACAAACCGTCACTGGGCTATTGCATAAAAGCTCAAATATGTTTACCTTACTCACACCTCCGGTATGAAGAAGCTCAAAAGCAAGTTAATATAAACCGATTCTGAGCAAATGTGCAGAAAGTAGCCCTGTTAGAAAGAGGTTAAGCTTTGACCTTCCCAACTTTTCCTGCAGAATGTACAATCCATCACGTACAGGGAAGATGTGAGGTGTTGGTAAGTACCCCTGTTAGTGAGAAATTCTGCTAATTATTACACCAAATAAGCATAGTTAACAGGCCATGGCCACAAGAGGGCCATGTTTCAGGGTATTAAATAGCTGCCTAGGGGTGGAGATGAATATATTACACTATGCCCTCTACCAATAAAACAATTTCCCTGACACCTAGAAAGCCAGTCGGCTGAAGCAATAACACAAGGTTCCAGGACTCTGCTATGTGAAGAAACGATGCTTCAGTGCCATCTAGTGACTTGTGCCTTTTAAGTTGCAGAGTTAGGGCAACTGGCGATACCTTTAACCTAAGCTTGGAAGTACGAAAAGGAAACAGGAATAGAAGAAATGGAATTCTGAAGGCCTCTCAAACTAAATACTTGCTTTTTAAAACACACATATATTCTTTTCTTTTTTCTCCACCTCTGGAAAAGATAGCGGAGGGGTAGTAAATTAAGACCAAATAAAACCAAAGGCCTTGAACCCATAAGGCAGATACAAAAATTAGCATACTCTACGTAATATATTAGCATAATGCAAATAATTTTTTAAGAAGGTAGGAAAACTTACCAATCTATAGGAAGAGTTATCTGACAATAACTTTGAGGAGTTCCATTCCACCCTCTGACCCAAAATTACCTTTCCCATAGAGACTGTTTCCAGGCTGTCGACTTCTAACATTGTACAAGACAGATACACTGAATACTCTGTACAAATATAGTGTATTACCAAAACACTGCCACAGAAATCCATTTCTTTCTCATGCTAATGGTGAAAAGAGATCTGAACTACATTGCTGCAGATACAGTAATGAACAAAGCAAAGTCACTGTCTCCTGGAGTTCACATTCTAATAGAGGAAGACAGACAAAAAACAAACAAGAAAATATATACTATATCAGATGATGATAAGGACATCAAGAAAAATAAGACAGGGTAAAGGGAATAAAGAAGGCCATCAGGCAATGAGATGGACAGTGCTATTTCAGGGTAATCAGAGAAAGCCTCCTGAGAATGTAAAGCTTAAATAGAGACCAAAAGGAAGTGAGGTCACCAGCCATGCAAATATATGAGGGAAGATAGTTCTAAGAGAGAACCGCAAGTACAAAGGCCCTGAGGCAGGAAGCAGTTGCCTTGTCTAACAACAGAATGGAAGGGGGACAGATCATACAGAAAGCCAGAAGGGTTTGTGGTTGTTTTTCTTTTTTTTTTTTTTAAATAGCAGTTTCATTGAGATGTAATTCACATACCATATAATTTGCCCTTTTAGAGTTTATAATTCAGAATGTATATGCACAGAGTTATGCAATCATCACCACAACTTAATTTCAGAATATTTTCATTACACCAAAAAGAAACCCTGTACCATTAGCAGTCACTCCTCATTCCTCTCTCCCCAGCCCCTGGCAACCACTAATCTACTTTCTGTCTCTATGGATTTGCTTATTCTGGATATGAAATCATATAATATGTGGCTTTTTGTCACCGGCTTCTTTCACTTAGCATAATGTTTTCAAAATTCACCCATGTTGCAGCATGTGTCAGTACTTCATCTTTTTACTGCCAAATATTCCACTGTATGGATATACCACATTTTGATTATCCATTTATCATTGATGGACATTTGGGTTGTTTCCACTTTTTGGCATATTGGCATTTTTGGCATTATGAGTGATGCTGCTATGAACTTTCACGTGTGAGTTTGGTATGGACAAACATTTCCATTTCTCTTGGGTAACTAGGAGTGGAGCTGCTGGATTATAACATTACGAGAAACCATAAAAAGGTTTGAGCAGAGGGATATGATGTGAATTTTTTTTTAAATACTCGCTTTGGTTGCTGCACATAGAGAGAGGCAAGGAAAGATGCAGGCAGACTACTTAGGAAGCCATGGCAAGGATCCAGGAGAGAGATGCCAGTAGCCTGGAGAAGAATGGCAGAGGTAGGGGTTGTGAGAAGTGCCTGGATTCTAAATACATTTTGAAGACAGAGGAGACAATCTGCTAACAGATAAGACATGGGGTATAAAAAGAAGAGCCAAAGATGTCTCTGAGATTTCTGGCCTGAGCAACTGGAAGCATGAAATTGCCATCCACTGAAGTGGAGTGACTGTAGGAGGAACAAGAAATATGAGTTCACTTCCCACTCCCTTCCTGGAGTTCCCCCCTGCTCCACTCACAGGGGTTCCTGCAATGCCTGATCAGAAGCAATGGCCTTATTTCTTATTTTGCCTATCCCTTTCAAGAAAGTCTATACCATAGCTCCAACCTACATCACAGTCTCTTCTGAGCTATTCTGGACATTTTGATTTTGTAATCAACAAATCAAATTCCAATTGGCAGGACTGAGCAAAAAAACAGAAGAATCGGAAGCTACTGCAATGAAATAACCCATGACAAGATCCATCATAAGAAGTGGTTTTTGAAACTACATCTCCCAATTCCCTGGCAGTCCAGTGGTTAGGACTCAGCACTCTGTCTGCCAGGGGCTCAGGTTCGATCCCTGGCTGGGCAGCTAAGACCCTGTAAGCCATGTGGCGCAGCCAAAAGAAAAAAAAGCATTAAAAAAAAAAAAAAACCCTACATCTCCCAAATGCCCATTCAGAAGTGCCTCACTTTGGAAGAACAGGAAAATTCAGGAAGAGGAAACCATGGTCCGAGAGGCCAGGGATGACTCAAAAGGAAGACCAATCCAACCCTAGCCTTCAAACATGACTGGCAAAAAGAGAAGGCACTTCTCCTCTATGGCGTCTCCAAGACCAAGAACCTGGGTTATTAAATGCAGTATCATTTATGTTCTTAGATATCACAGCAACAAATATTTTATTAGAAATGAAGGGGGTGGGGCTTCCCTGGTGGCGCAGTGGTTAAGAATCCGCCTGCCAATGCAGGGCACACGGGTTCGAGCCCTGGTCCGGGAAGATCCCACATGCCACGGAGCAGCTAAGCCCGTGTGCCACAACTACTGAGCCTGCGCGCCTAGAGCCAGCGCTCTGCAACAAGAGAAGCCACCGCCATGAGAAGCCTGCGCACCGCAACGAAGAGTAGCCCCCGCTCGCTGCAAATAGAGAAAGCCCGCACGCAGCAACGAAGACCCGATGCAGCCAAAAATAAATAAAAATTTAAAAAAAAAAAAAGAAAAAAGAAAGAAATGAAGGGGGTGGAGAGAAGAGCCTAAGGGGAAAACATGAGCTCAAAACGCAAAATGTGTTTAGTCAACCCCATCACATACCTCTTCAAAGCAACTAAAATGTGTCAGCATACACTAAGACTCAACAACAGGACTGTTTTAAGATCATCTACGCCGGGCTTCCCTGGTGGCGCAGTGGTTGAGAGTCCGCCTGCCGATGCAGGGGACACGGGTTCGCGTCCCGGTCCGGGAGGATCCCACACGCCGCGGAGCGGCTGGGCCCGTGGGCCATGGCCGCTGGGCCTGCGCGTCCGGAGCCTGTGCTCCGCAACGGGAGAGGCCACAACAGTGAGAGGCCCGCGTACCACCAAATAAATAAATAAATAAGATCATCTAAGCCATGATCACTAATACTTTTGAAGGCCCCAACTCAACAGCCAAATAAACATATTAAGTTGTACCCATAAGTCACATTAAAGTTTCTTTGCAATAGAAAAATAAGAGGGGATTTTTAACATTTTCCACTTGAATTCTTTGGACTTTGAGAAGCTCATTTATGATTGACTATAATCTCGACAATCATCGGGCATACTTGGGAATTCTTGAGAAATCAGAAAATCCAACTTACAAATTAATCTCAAATTTAATAACATTTGATGAGTACTAAATGTAACAACTTATGGAGCTGACAGAGGCTACCTTTTATAAACACTGAATGAAACACATATTCATTTCAATTCTGCAATTTTATGCTTGTAATTTGGAGTCAACGCATGTTTTTCAAGTCTCGTACATTTTTACAGACCCCTGAAAAACTCTGGGGCCGAGACTGGTAGCTGCTGAGTTCTGGCCAACGGAACGTGAAAGGAAGTGATGAGTGCCATTTCTGGGTTTGGCCCACACAAAACTCCTAAGCACTTTTCTGCATGCTCTCTTCCCCTTCTGAGTGGCAAGAATGGAGATAACCTCAGGTGACCTTACAAGCAATGCACTGAAGATGGCAGAACCTACTTCAGCCTGCATCCTTAAATGAACGCATGCTGGAAGCCATCCCACCAAGCCGTTTCCCTACTCATTACTGTTACATCAGCAATAGAAATACCTCAGCAAGAAATATATTTTTATTATGTCCAAGCCATCATACAGTTGTGTTTTTTTTGTTTTTGCGGTACGCGGGCCTCTCACTGTTGTAGCCTCTCCCGTTGCGGAGCACAGGCTCCGGACGCGCAGGCTCAGCGGCCATGGCTCACGGGCCTAGCAGCTCCGT
>NC_041230.1:25895328-25898556 GCF_002837175.3 Physeter macrocephalus | reverse complement strand
ACGTGCCCAGCCGCTCCGTGGCATGTGGGATCTTCCCGGACCGGGGCACGAACCCGTGTCCCCGGCATCGGCAGGCGGACTCTCAACCACTGCGCCACCAGGGAAGCCCCATTATACAGTATTTTGATATGATTTTTGTTACAGCAGTAACCTACCTTAACTAATATAAATCCGCAAGGCTAGACACAATGCCTAAACGTCCCATAGATAAATGACCCTGTTTAATGATTTACACCTTCATCTTTTTTATTTGTGCAATTACTAATTCCTAATAAAAATAATAGCTAACACTGTATAGCAGTTACCATGTATTTCGTTTGGCTCTAAATGCTTTATGTAAATTAACTCATTTGACCTTCATAACAACCCTCCTTGTAGTTACTATAATTATCCTTACTTGACAGATAATGATACAGGTCGAAAGAAATTAAGTAATCTGCCCAAGGTTACACAACTAGTAAGTGGCAGAGCCAGGACTCAAAGCCAAGTAGTATACGGAAGCGGCATCTATGCTTTTAGTCAGAATGCTATAAACATGGAGAAAGAGGTAAAAACTTGAATTCCAAAGTAGCTTGATTTTCTTCTCTCTCTTGCACAAGAAGGCAAGATAAATGGGCCAACAGAATATTCAACACTACTCCTCCACGTTTGTCCCATACATGTTCATTCTTAACCTTCAAGAGGACTTCAGATAACTCAGGACAGTTATGATTTGCTCTATCTAAATCCTGACTTTAAAAAGCCATCCACTGCATATGTGAGTAGATGGGTCCCAAAGTCAGTGGAATTATATACTCACTGGCATGAAAATGCAAAGATCTCTGGAAGCAGCTAATAAGTAAATCTGTACTCTTCCAAAGAAGCAAGGATTAACTTCATTGTGGGTTAAATTAGCTGAACATCAGAAAAGGACATCCAAAATAAACAGTCATGTACTGGTGGTAGCCAGGGGTGATGTGACCGAAGACACACTTGACAAGGAATTCCAAATGTGGTCGTGAACATTTTCCTGATTCAAAGTAAACAGAGAAATAAGGCAAGTTTTGACATGGACAAGCCATTTGAGATCATAAGAAAGCAGCAGCCTCACCAACAGGCCACAAGTTTAGATTAAATGCATATTTCAGATGATTCATGATCCACCCCCAAAATGACTCCGTACTCATGAGCCCAACAGAGGCCATTTCTCCACTTACGAAGCTGCCTGTCCATTCCACCAACGTTCTGCTGCACAGATTTGCCCCCTTGTGCGACAACCAGAGAATTTAAAAGAAGTATAAGATCCCCTTGGTACCAACTACTAGGATAAGACACAACTCTCCAACTTCTACCTCACAGGAAGCCACAACCCCACTTCCCAGAACTGTCTCCCTAAAGGCAGAATTGACCAGCAGCCATGATGCTGAGTCAAGTGACATTTACCTATTCCTGTGCCCAGTACTGCACTAGAAATGTTAATATTTATTATCTCTTCTAACTGCGAAGAATTTGAAACCGGAGCTCTACCTGGCAGCTAACAGAGAAGACAGGCAGACATGGAAATGGCCAAAATTCATGCAGCTGCTTTTGTGAGTAACCAAGTGAAGGACCCAAGGATGTCAGGTACTTAGATCATTTTAGAAAAGACATAAAATTGGCTCTGACACTGCAAGTGTGGAAGGAAATCCCAAATGTTAGAGACATTAATCAGTCACTGAACATCTACCTAAATACTGTACTGTGTGCCTAGGCCTGTGCTGGCTATTGGGACTGACAGAAAAGGACTCTGCAGCTAACATCTCAACATAGCAGCTAATAACACCTAACATCAGTGAGCACTTACTATGTGTCAGGCACTATACTAAGTGCCTTAGCCTGTGTTGACACTTTTAAACCTCAAATCAACCCCATGAACAATCTGGCAAGAATTTCTAGACACAGGAGGAAAATATTGATACATGTCTTATTACAGTAGAGAGTCAGAACTTTAATATGAAACTATTATTTTTGGATGATTTCTAGGGATTCTTTATATCCTTTAGGCCAGTAAACAATTTATCCCTTGACTGCTACTAAATTGTTCAAAATATCCTCAGAACCTGACTTGTAAATATAAAACCTAACCTGTAAATGGAGTATGTTGAATGCCGCCACATCACAATAACCAAAAGGAAACTACTTTCCTTGATGCAACATTAAAATTGAGGAGTCTCATGGGTTTCGTAATGGCATCTTTAAAAGGGGCACCTTTTCCCATTAAAAAAAAAAATCCATAAAGATAAAGTGAGCCTTGTTCCAAAGTAGCAGGAAAAAAAAAAAGGAAAGTGAGAATACAGCATTTTAATAAGAAGTTTCACAGCAAAAAATTCAACATGAACTCTACTGCTACTGAGAAGAAAGTAATTCTAAACAGTGTCAAAATTAGTCCTCATTTTTACTAAGAACAAAAGAGTTCCCATCTTCGAGGTCAGATTAAGGTAAGAGACAGGCTGGATTGAGCCATCCATCAGGTAAAATAAATGCTTCTGGACAGTGCCTAGACTAAACAGGGCCAAGAATTCCTAAGAAAAACACCACTTGTAACAGTGGAGGTCAGCACAGAGGCCTGACCCAGTGGAGAGATGCCCTGTAGCTGTAGGTCTGGGGAAGGCTACCCTGCAAATTCTCATCAGACGCCTAATCAATATCACACCTTAGGACCTGAACTGCTACTCTAAAATCAATATTACCTTTATTTTAAGTAGCAGGAGGAACAATGAGATGATCTTGTTCCTTATAAGTCTGTCATGGAAAATTTGGTTCATGGTGTGTGTCATCTTCTGTTTTTGCCTGGGAGGAACGCTTTTGTGGGGCTTGGAGACAGTCTGGTACTGAAACCCAGAGACAGGAAAGGTGAAGGGGTAACACTAGCTCAGGAAAGCTGGGTCCTAAAAATTCCTTACAACCTAAGGAAGAACGAGGATTCACGAGGAGAGGAGTTCCCAGGCTTAAACCTATTGGCTCTACGCTGATGACTCAGAATTTCTATCTCCAGCCCCGACCTCCAGATTCTCCCTGCACCACAGCCTAAATGACGGCCCCAGATATGTGAACGTCCAAAGGAGAACACCTGATTTCACACCCACGGCTGCTTCGTCCTCAGTCTTCTGATCTCAGTAAATGGTCACAATGCAATCCATCAAGCTTAAAACGTGGAATTTTTTTTTTTTTTTTTTTTTTGCGGTACGCGGGCCTCTCACTGCTGTGGGC
>NC_041230.1:25868517-25895237 GCF_002837175.3 Physeter macrocephalus | reverse complement strand
CGAACCCGTGTCCCCTGCATCGGCAGGCGGACTCTCAACCACTGCGCCACCAGGGAAGCCCTAAAACGTGGAATTTATCCCTGATTCCTCTTTTCTTTCAAACCCCTTTCAAACCCTATCAGCTTTGCTTCTAAAATATATTCTAAATCCTTCCCCCTTCTCCCCACCTCCATAATCACCACCTGGGCCAAGCTATCAGCTTAGCTCTCCCCCTGATTTCTCTTCCTAATTCTACCCTGGCCCTCCACTATTCCCCACACAGCAGCCAGAGTGATCTTGACAAAATGCAGATCAGATCCCGCCACACCACACACGTATATACACACACACACACATACACATACACACACACGCGCGCGCGCGCGCGCACACAAACTCCATCTTCAAACCCTCCAGTGGGTTCCCATCAGGTTTGGCATTAAACCCAAATCTTTACCACAGCCTAGAGGCCCTAAAGTGATCTGGCCTCATTCCTTCCCTCTTTTGTCTCTTTCTCCTTAATGTCTGGCCACTGAGCATCTGAGTTCTTCCCACATGCCATGCCCCTGTGGCTGGAATGAACACCCTCCTTATCCTTCAGATCTCACATCAAAAGCCAACCTCAGACCACTCTCTCTACAGCAGGTCCCTTCCCTCAGTCATTGTACCATACTGTTTATCTAGTAAACATGGCCTTATTCATTATCATCTTAAATATTGTTTAGTGCCTTTCTTCCTCTAATAGAATGTTAACCTCCATCAGAGGAGGGACTTTGGTCTGTTTGTCACCACTGAATTCCCAGAGTACAGTATAGCACTGAGCATATATGGTCAGAGACAGAATTTAAGAACAGGTAAACCTTTGACGTTCCCTATAGGTGCCCAATAGAAATATCATACATTTCTAACATTTTGCATGTGAAAAGAGTGAGATGTTCAAGAAGACGCACAAAGAAATAAACTCTCAACTGTGCATATGCTCTCTAGACCAATTCTGAGCAGCAAATATGACAGTGGAAGTTCAGAAGAAGTCTCAAAGTGCCAATATCACATTTGCCTCTACAGATCAGTGAATTCAATCCTTCCTTTCCTTATCTGTCCATCACAACAGAACACACACACACACACACACACACACACACACACTTCTCACCAATCTCATGTAGTTCTCCCTCCATCAGTCAAGAACTTCTAAACGTCTCACTTCCTCACTTCCTAGATAAAACCTTTTGGGTCTAACTGAAGAAGAAAGGAAAAGAAGTTAATGTTTATGGAGTATATCCCACGTACCGAGTATTGTGCTGAATGCTTAGAAGCTTCTTCACTGGGACGTAAATTATCATTACCCCACTTTCGGAGATGAGAAAACTGAGTCAGACCCATGATTTGCCAGAAGACAAATAAGTAGCAGAGGCAGGATTTATATCCACATCATTCAAACCCTACAATCCCAATTCTTGCCAAGTCATCGTTTTAGCAACAAAAATAATAAGCATACCAATATCATCTTACTTCGACTGTTTCAATTTGGGGATTAAAACATCCTTTCACAAATAGGTCCATACCACATTTCGCTGATAATGGATCCTTAGACCATAAACTTCTTTGTATGCAATGGAATCCCGCATTATAAATAGAAAACTCCTTTAAAAGTTCCCTTACTTATAATCTATAGACAAAATATTACAGTTGTAAAGGAAAGTTTCACCAAATTTCCCTTCCAACATTATTACCTTGACTTTACTAGTGACAAATTTGTCAGCTTAGGACAATGTGATCACAGGGACAAAGAATTTTGTTTAGCATAACTCATCTCAAACATCCAGAGAGCTCAAGACAGATACCAAAGTCTCAAACATCCAGAGAGCTCATGACAGATACCAAAGTCAGATGATCCCCTTGAAAGGCCAATGTCTGTGGTCAATCTGAGCTTCCTTATTAATACATGATTCGATTCTAATACTGCTAAAAAGCAAAAGCAAAAACACTACATTAAAATAGCTCCCAAACACAATCTGTGGGTTTTTTTTTTTACATATACCATGTGTAAAATTAAATTTAATAAATCAAATTATTTCTTGTCAAAATTTATTCATCAACAACAATGAATATTTTCAATAATACTACATAATACCATGAAATCTAAAAAGGTTTATCACTGTTAGAAAAATTTACATGCTAAGTACTGGTAGAGTGGCAAAACAAATTGGCCTGGCATGTTCACTTTAGCCCTTTTCTCTACTGGAACTTATTCGAAATTCTCTAAATATATCAGCTCAGATAAATATCTCCCAAACCTTTCCTAAGTAATCCATATACTGCTGCCATTATATTAACTTTCTCTGTGGATCATTATTAAATAAATACAACACAAGCCTATTTAAAATAGCATTGCATTAAAAATAGATAAATCACATATATTGTTTGAAAATAACATATTAGGCTATTTGGTTCTTTGCTATTCAAGTCTCTTACTTTTACAGATAATAAAATGAGGACTTTTAAGGCAATTTTTTTTTTTTTTTTTTTTTTTTTGCGGTACGCGGGCCTCTCACCGCTGTGGCCTCTCCCGTTGTGGAGCACTGTCTTCGGACGCGCAGGCTCAGCGGCCATGGCTCACGGGCCCAGCCGCTCCGCGGCATGTGGGATCTTCCCGGACCAGGGCACGAACCCGTGTCCCCTGCATCGGCAGGCGGACCCTCAACCACTGCACCACCAGGGAAGCCCGCCAATGATATTTTTAACTAAATGATATTACTCCCAAAGTCTACTCACTATGCTTATTCCTCCCTATTGACCTCTGAGCAATAGGTGGAGAGGAGATTGAAACAGAATCACATAAAACACATATAGAGGGCTTCCCTGGTGGCGCAGTGGTTGCGCGTCCGCCTGCTGATGCAGGGGAACCGGGTTCGCGCCCCGGTCTGGGAGGATCCCACATGCCGCGGAGCGGCTGGGCCTGTGAGCCGTGGCCGCTGGGCCTGCGCGTCCGGAGGCTGTGCTCCGCAACGGGAGAGGCCGCAGCAGAGGGAGGCCCGCATACCACCAAAAAAAAAAAAAAAAAAAAAAAAACACATATAGAAACAAAGTAATAAAAAAAATTGAGTATATGTTTTGATCAGCAAGTACTGAATTCAAATTCATCAGGAGCCATAGGGAATACATAAGCAGACTGCAACATCATCCTATGTTCACAGGCTACAAAACCTAGTTAGGTGACAATGCATAGAGTGAGACCCAGAACAGAATGAAATTCATTGCTAACCTGAGCGGGAGTCTTCGAGGGCCACAGTAGGTAGACCCAAGCCAATCTGAGCAACAGTTGTCAAGGAAGAAACTATTTTCTACTTATTACATTTTGTTTTCTTAATTTGATTTTCAAATAAACCTTAGGAAAAGAAACTCTGATACCCAGATGAAAGATTAACACAACAAATTAACTTCCGGTTAAACATGGCAGATACAAAACATGCTCTTAGCTCCCTCCCAAAATCTCACGAAAATGTCTATAAAGAAATCAAAACAAAATAAGCCAAGAAACAAAAACAAAACAACAACACAAATCTTCAAGGACAAAGCGAATGAGAGAAAAGATAACAGCAGATAAAAGATGTCAGCCCCACATTTTGGAAGATGAAAAGGGAGTGTTAAACTAATGTAATAGAACAGGAAAAGTTGAAGCCTACTGGCAGGGCAGGGGTTGAGGAAGGAAAGGGGAAGAAGAAGAAGGGTGGAGCTGATTCATTTCACCATCTCCAGAAAGGCTCAGGAATTACAGCAACCAGGTACCTCTGATGGCAGGTGCATTTCAGAAGTGGAGCTGAAAACAGGAAGCCTGGTTAGACGTCTATGAACAGAAATTAGACAGCATGTCCTTTCTCTGAATCCCAATCAACAGGTAGCCAGCACAGCCCTGACCAAGCAAAAGATGGTTTACTGTCTCAAAGCAGTTGGCACAGGGAGTTCTGGAGCCTAAGTACCCAGCCCAGCTGAGGGCATAAGTAAGAGCTGCATGTCAGCTCTTAGGGCCTTCTCTTCTTCTCTGGGTACCTGTAACTTCATGAAGAAGAGCCTTGCTAGGGTCATTTTTCAGCTCTTGCGCTGGATACTCAGTGGGCTTTTTTGATTTCAAAATTCACGTCTTATAGATCAAGAAAATTACCTTGTATTATTTCTTTGATAATTTCTTCCCTTCTGATATTTTTGGTTCTTACTCTACAACCCATATAATCAGATATTGGACCACTTGGACTGACCCTAATTTTGTATCTTTCCTCTCTAATCTTCCACTGCATTGTCTTTTTGTTCTACTTTCTGAGTTCTACTTTATTTTCTAATCCTATTGAAATTTTAACTTTTGCTATCATATTTTTAATTGGGTCTCTAAAGGCTCTCCCCCCACTTTTTAACATTCTACAATGGAAAATTTCAAGCACACAAAAATAGAATTAAATAATAAGCCCTCATGTACTTACACAGCTTCAACAATTATCAACATTTTCCTAATCTTAACTTCTCTATTCCTTTACCCTACCTTTCCTTCTGAATTACCTCAAAGCAAACCTCAGGCGTCAAAATTCAATTGTAATTCTTCGGTATGTATCTCTAATACATAAGGACAACCTTTTTAAAAATATATAATCACAATACACTATCACAACTAACCAACTTAACAGTATGAATGCTCCTTTTTATTAATATCCTATTCCTATTTCATATACATAGCATCTTTCCTCATCTCTTTAAAAATATTAATCATCATTTGTTTTGAAGTTTTGTCTTCTGTTCTCCACACTGTCCTGTTTCTCCGGGTTCCCGTCCTTCTGTTGTTTGCTCTGTGTTGTCATCCTTGTTGGAGGCGTTCCACACACAGTGTTTCATGATCCTTTCGTATCCATTCATAATTCCAAGTGAGGCAAACCAAATGGGATTGAAATCACTGTGTGCAGAAAATGAGTTTGTCAACTGGTGGACCCTGTTGTTGGGTTATTCGATGGAAACCTGGTCTTTTCTTTAGATACCCCCAAATGTCAACCTACATATTTTTCTTTGGGCTGGTCAACTTCCTTGAAAAGGAATCCTCACACCTCCTTCTCTGGTGACATCAATTATATAATCTCTCTAAATAACAGAGACCACAAAGGGCAGACCCACATTTGCTTCCAGTCTGAGGAAGTAAATATGGTATATTTGGACCATATGGTTTGAAATTTCAATTAGTAGACTGCTCTTTAAAATAGAGCTTTCAAATAAAAATCCACATTTTCAACTTCCTTCGAAAAATCAGAGTATCTGCAAACACTGGGCCCACATTCACACACTGAAGCTAAGTTGCAGCTGGCCCCGGTAGGTGGGATATGTACTTCTTACTTTAGCACTGGCACCGCCAGGCCCTGTTGTCCCTCCTAGGTAGGTAAAGTGTAAGCTTCCTGCTATAATGAGATGTTACTGCATAAAAGGAAAATACATTTGTAAAATATACTTTGCTTCATTTTATTCTGGGATATCCTGGAAAAGAGCTGACTGAATAATCCAGCCAATGGAACAACAGTAAAATAAGACAAAACAGACCCCAGCACTCGGCAACAATGGAAAAGTGAAACCCTGTATCAAAATAAACCTCCCTCCAAAATCTGAGTCCCCTCACCACAACCAGAATCAGCTCTTCTCAAAGAGCCATATGCCCAAGTATGGAACTTCACCTGAGAGACAGACAGACAGACACAGAGAGACAGAGACAGAGAGAGAAGGGAGGGGGAGAGAGAAAGGGAGGGAGAAGAGAAGAGAGAAAGAAAAAAAAGGAAGGGAAAGAGAGGAAATGGAAGAGAGAGAGGCATGAGAGAAAGGAACAGAGATTTGTCCTTTGCATTCTGATAGGGAAAGGAAATTCTCAAAAATGCTTTTCCTTCACCAAAGGGTAGGCAAATCATGCTTTATAGGGGTAAAGACAGATCAAGTTTTTAATTCATAGACTTATAAAAGCCCTGAAGTCTCTTTTCTTAGATAATAGACTTGGTATTTTATGTGTGTGTGTGTGTGTGTGTGTGTGTGTGTGTGTGTGTGTGTGTGTGTGTGTGTTGTATGTGATCCTTTGTCTGTCTGTTCGAGCTGAATGACATGACCAAGATTAGCAAACACATAAGGAAAATTCCTAGAAGTTTCCGAAGACAGTTTAGACATGTTCGAGTGACTTTTTAAAACACAAAATGATAGGCCATTAAAAATATCCAGTGACTTTTTTAACTGGTTGGCAAACAGGTTTTACTCTGTTTCTGAGTTAAAAGTCATCTCCGTGACTCCTGGCTATATACCTATTAGCTAAAAACAACAATGCTACAAAACTGGCTTTTGGATTAACAGCCCTGTCATTTATCCTTTAAATGTTTATCTCCTTTGGTCACAATTTTATTATAGTTAAACAGCAACTAGCGTGGGACCACAAGCATTCAGATGCTCTGAGTACACAAAGAGCACACTATTCTGTTTTCCAGCTGAATGGACTTTTACTTGTGTGAACAAAAGACAAGACCCTGCTATTCTTCAAATGAAAAGGAAAGAAACAGCAAGGAAAAACATGGCACAGAAAACCTCTCTCTTGGTTCACGTTACAAATGCTAATAAGAACAACTGAACCAAACAGCTGTTTTTTTCTCCTCCAAAAGTTTACAAAATCATGAAAAGTAATTACACATCTCAGCATCTATTTTAAAAGGGTGTGTTAATAATAATTTGCAATGCACAACAGCTAATATAGTACATGTTATCTAATATAGATCATATTAGAGAAGGGATGGCCACATGCAAATATTATGGCCTAAAACCAATGAGTCAGGCAAAATATAAACAGCGGTATCCAGCAAAGGAACTGAAAGCATTGAATAGACTTGACACCGCAACCTAAAATTTTAAAAAGCTCCCCAAGTCCTTAAGAAAGCAGATGAAGTTACATCCCTAAGGCCCTCCAATAATCTAAAAACAGAAGCTGCTGCTGCTTCAACACTGGAAAGCAGTGAGGACTCCCTGACCTGACTCTTACAGAAGGCCATTAAGATCAGCCCTGGTTAACACTCTCCTAAATGAGTTACATTCTGTTCCAGTCTTTGTGCTACCCTATCTCTCATATATCTTTCATACCCATATATCTCTCAGGTCTTTAGTTCTTAAATAAATTAATGCATTATCATTGTCACAGGTTGTTTTAATTTGTAGTAGTTGAAAGAAGGAAGAGTTAGGGACCTGTTTGAATTTTGACATTAATATTCAGGATGACAGAAGGAAATCTAAGGGCTTGGGATTTCTTTTCCTCTTCTGCAATGTGCAGAAATCGTGTATGATCTAGGATTAGGTTTGGCTGCAAGTGACAGAAAATCCAAAATGGCAGTGGCTTCACCAGGCTGGTATGGTGGTTCTCATGCTGTCCTCAGAGACTCAAGCCCCTGCCAGCTCACCACCTTAAGGACTGGCCCTCACTCTCAAGATCCAAATGCAGCATTTACATTCCAAGCAGCAGGATTAAAAAAGGGCCTCAGAAGAAAAGGGCAAAGGGCACACACCAGCTTTCTCTGAAGGAAACATCCCAGAAACGACCACAGGCTACATCCTCTTAGTCAGTGGCCACACCGAGCTGCAGGGGAGGCTGGGAAATGCAGTCTGTATTCCGGGCAGCCAACTGTCCTGAAAAGTCCATGACAGAAGGAGGCAAGAAGGGATTTGGGAGTTAATTTGCAGTGACGACCACAAAGAGATTTCCTAGTTTTATAAAACTAGAGATAGTTGATAATGTCAAGCAAAAAATCTTCTTCAGAATAAGAAACTTGCAAATGCTCCAAACAGAAGAGCCACTGAGATATATGGACCTGAAAACGGAGCCCTATCTCAATGATCTGGATCAGACAGCTGAATATTCTCATGTTCTTCTCCCCACCCCCACCCCAGGAGTGAGTGTCCTGTTCCCGTGACTCCCACAGACCTGGAAGCTTATCCCCTGGGTCGTGTCAACTGTCCAAGTACTTCAGCCTTGCAGCCCAATCACCTCCCATCATTAAGAAAGAGAGGCCTTTCACATCCAAGGGGCAAATCTCACACAAATGACATTTGGCTGATGCCCAAAGGTGACAGGGATGAGAGCAGGATAAATAAAGAATAATGTCGAAGTCAGTTGGGGCAGCCTTTCATTATAGCCCTTTCAAGAGCTATTAATCTTGGTCATAGTCAGTCGGCTAAAAATAACTACTTCTTCTAAAACAGGCTGTACACACCAACTAGCAGCAGTAACTAAGGTCAGCCCTTTTAACTTAGGAAAGATGTGGCTTCTGGCTTGCCTATAGCCATCTGAAATGGTGTTTGCACAACCGTTCCAGCCCAACTTCGTCTTCAGTCTCATCTAACAATAATATCAAAAGGAAAAACCACTATCAGCAATATATTGTCAGACAACCGGTAAGTTGTAGAGGCACCCGGAAGAATAAAGACTATTAGGGACTTCCCTGGTGGTCCAGTGGGTAAGACTCCCAATGCAGGGGGCCCGGGTTTGATCCCTGGTCGGGGAACTAGATCCCACATGCATGCCGCAACTACGAGTCCACACGCTTCGATGAAGATCCCGCGTGCCACAACTAAGACCCGGTGCACCCATAATTAATTAATTAATTAATTAATTTTGAAAGATAAAGACTATTAGAAATATTTTACAAGAAGATTTGTTACTTCCTTTGATTATAATGAAGGTAAATAAAATTGTAAATAATTAAACATCATTTTTTTCCAAAGTCTTTCATTGCTGAGGTATTTGAACAGAGTGCCATTTGTCATAATTCATCCAAGCTCTGGCTCTGGAATTCTATACTACAGATTCAGCTCTGTAATTAAGCAGCTTCGCAATCTTGAAGAAGCCAACAAACTCTCTGGGCTTCATTGGGCCTCAGCTGTACTACGAGGAAGTTTGACTCAAAAAAGCCATGTGGTTCTTTAGAGACTCTACAGTACATATAGATGGGTTTGTATAAACCCATAAGTGATATCACTTAATAATAATACAATAATAATAATCTATCTAAACATCAAATTCGTCAATAGGACCTACCTGAAAGAGGGATTATAAGAGGATTCACAGCAGGGTTTCTTTAAGTCATGGACACTTCCAACCTCAGTTCACTAACAACACAAATATGATATAAAAAATAAACGAAGACATCGGTGGCATAAGGGAAGGTGCCCTGTCATGCAAACAGATAAACCACAGCGAGAGCAGCCTCTAGCTGTGGGTCAGTAGGCAGCAAGCAGCAGGAACATGAAGAAAGTGGAGTATCTTTTAAATGAAACCACAGCAGCCAGACTGCCTACAGTTAGAAGGAAACCCAACGTGGAAAGCCTAGCTTTATATGAGAGCAGAAAGCTTCTGGTATAGGGAGACGGGGCACTGCTTCTACAATGCCACGTTTCCCAGCTGAGGAAATGATGAGATTGAGCCCAGTGTGCTCTCTTTCAAAGAGACATCTAAATTATAGTCGTGGGCACTGTATCAAATATACTGTGAACGGAAACCACTCACCTCTCAAGATGGCAGTCTTACCTAGTACGTGTGGGGCTCACTGGAGGATTTACAGTGATTGGGAAAGATAAGAACCCAAGTGGCACCAAATAATAAAAGCAGGAGTTACAGCCAAATTATGGGACCTCCTAAGAGCAGGAAAAATCCCAGCAAATATTTTGTAAATTACATGAAGTTAGTATTATAAAGCATGCACACAGATGTAAAACTTGGAAGAATTTTTTCAATTATACCAAAAACCAAAAAGTGTTAAGTTCCTAGAGGAGGAGCTATAAATCATAACATTTTCATACTTTATTCATCCTTACTAGGCTTCATCAAATAAATGCCTACGTTTAAAAAAAAAACAAAAAACAAACCTGCAGATAGGTTTTCAAACTCCCAAGGAAGGATGCTTTAAAAAAAAAAAAAAGTTATATCTGACTACATGAATTTTCCTTGCAAACTCTTTATACCTTGGGGGAACTTGGTTTACTTTTATTATAACTGTAAACTTCATTTATCATTTCGCAGGAGACATTAAAATAATTAGGGGCAACCTGATATTGTCCCTTGTAAGCCACATTCCTGCCCTGCAGATACACTGCCACCACACAGCTAGGTTAGAAGATGGTGTTAAAATTACTGTGGAACCACATAATTGCTCCATCATTAGTGGCTGAGGCGTAGGGTTGCAGGGGGCGGGAATGAGTTTTAAAACAAATTATTCCACATGGATTGAAAAGGGATGGGCACAAACAGATACAAGGCTGGTTGCTGAGCTGTAGTATAGAAATCAACTTTTCACAAAGTTTTTTGATAATGTTCGAACATTACCCTCTTGAGTTACAATTCCTAGAATCGAAACTGATTTCTATTCAAATCCCCTTTGACCCAGCTCTTCTACTTACATGCCTATATGGATATACCACATTTTGTTTATCCAGCAGCTGACAGACATTTGTGTTGTTTCTACTTTTTGGTGATCATGAATACTGCTACTATGGGGGGGAAAGTGTATTTAAAAAGTCTAACCCTGCAAAAGTCTGTCTCTCTCCTATTACTTGAACATCCAAACTTTCCCTCCTAAAGAAGTAACTATTGCTGAATCTTCCCAGAGATATTCTACCTTTATGTAAGCATTTTACACAGAGTAACAAGTATTATGCACCTTGTTTTTTTAATTTAAGTATCTTGAAGATTGTTTCATATTGGTACATATAGAACTGTTTCTTCTCAATGGTACTAGAGTAGTTCATCGGCTACATCTTCCTTAATATTTTTAACGTGTCCCCTACAGATGGACATTTAGATTGTTTTCTTATGTTTTACCACTACAAATAATGCCACAATGAATATTCTTGTTCATAGGTCTTTGTACACATGTGTCAGTAAAGAAAGTGGAATAAATTCAGGTAAGTAGAATAGCTGGGTCAAAGGGGATTTGAATATAAATCAATCTTGCTTCTAGGAGATTTTAATTCAAGAAGGTAAAATACAAGAGTCAAACCCTGACTGTTGCTTGAATAAGAGGGTGTATAATCAGCAGCATTACTGGAAAATGAGCAATCGGCTGCATAATAATTTTGTTAATATCTTTAATGAGATATAATTCACATAACATAAAATTCACCCATTTAGAATGTACGACTCAATGGTTTCTAGTATATGTACAGATTTTGCAACAATCATCAAAATCTAAATTTAGAACTTTGTCATCATACCAAGAAGAAACCCCGTACCCATTAGCCGTCACCCACAACTCCCATCTCACCCCATTCCTAGCCCTAGGTAATCGCTAATCTTTCTGTTCTTTATAGAGTTGCCCACTGTAGTCATTTTATATAAATGGAATCACATAATATGTAGTTTTTTGTGGTTAGCTTTCACTTAGCGTAATGCTTTCAAGGTTCATTGATGTTGTACTATGTATCAGTACCTCATTCCTTCATGTTGCAGAATAATATTCTGTCATATAGCTACACAACATTTTGTTTATCCAATCAGTTCGTGGTCATTTGGGGTTGCTTCTATTTTTTGGCCACTATGAATAATGCTACTATGAGCATTTGTAAGTTTTTAGGTGGACATATGTTTTCATTTCTTGTGGGTATGTATCCATGAGTGAGCAAATGAGTGAATGAGTGAGTGAACCGATAGAAACTTGCATAAAAAAAATTTTTTTTAATGTGAATGTTGCCCAGGAAAGAAAACAAAACATTGACACCTGATAGATTAACAAGAAGACTCTAACAGTACTTCGATGACAGAGTAGACGTCAGTATCTTTAAAATGACATTTTAAATAAGATGGCATTTATTTGAAAATGAATATGAAAATTAAATAAACGTCCATACATATTAGGTTTAAACAAATCCAGAAATGTCACCAGCCAAGTGAACAGAGGAGGTAAAGTTCTATTCCTTCAGATCTACGACCTTCCATGATTTCTTCTTGGGTCTTATCCTCTGAAATGTCTTAACTCCCATGTTCTGTGTACAATTCAATAAAGTAAACTTGTTCTGAGCTTGTATTATGTTCTATGCACCCTGCTAGGCCGAAAGACACAAAGATTAATAAAACCCATGCTCTAGGAACTCACATTTTTTCAATGTGTGACACTTTTTTGTATGCAGAGATTTTAAGGGTATCAACCAAGGGAGAGCAAACTTTTTCCATAAAGGGCCAGACAGTAAATATTTTAGGCTTTGTGGGCCACATATGGCCCCTGCTGAATATTCTCATTTTTCTTTTTTTTTCCTTTACAATCTTTTAAAAATGTGAAAACTATTCTTAGCTCAAGAGCCAGGCCCTAGTATAAACTATAAGCAAAGAGGAAAATTACAGGTTCACTATCTTACCAATTAAACATGCTAGATACAATTTAAAATTCATTACTGTGAGTTATAATAGCCTCAACTCAACTCTGGCTCCTCTCACTAATTATCCTTTTATTTCCACGACTCTCTTTATACCAGTATTTTTTCTCCCACAGATGCCTTGGTAATTGATGAAATAAACTCTTTTCCTGTCCCTAAATTAGGTCTACCCTTCAATTCCCAACTGAAACTACGTTTGGCAAAAGTAACTGAAACCTTGAATACCAGGCCCTAGGTAACACACATACATACACATGCACACACACATCTCTTCCTGTACTAATCCCTCTGTGTTAGTGAAAATGGTCTAGGCTACACTGTGAGTAAACTCCCCGGTCTTTCTTGGTCAAGTTCCCTGCCCAATATGGGGCAATGAGGGCTCGCCTCCACACAGTCATTCAGGGATCGAGCCTAATGGAGATCCCACCATCTGGAACACACAGCCCCCAAGGTCACTGTAGCAGGGCAAGGGGAAACACACAAGTAGCACACCAGCCCTTAAATGTCTTGACCAGGAAATGATACTTACCACTTCCACTTCATTTCATTGGTCAAAACTAATCATATAATTCCGCCTAACTGCAAGGAAGCTGGAAGTTATGATCTTCCAGTGCGCTTACAAAGAAGAGCAAAAACTAGGAGTTGAACAGAAAAAGCTGAAGCAGATACAGGATGCCAGAGACAACCTCACCAAGGCTGGGTGTGACTCACTGATCTCACAGTTATACATTATGTAGTATGATTGCTGAGGTACGGTCTATAGACTACTCAGGCATAAATCAATCCCCATTCACCATCCTCAGACTCGGCAGTCTGAGTAAAGCCAGGTCATACCACATCCCTGACTTCAGTGCAGCAGAAATGAACAAGGGTCACTTACCCAGTTGGCTCTGGGGTGATGTTACAGGGCATATCCCATAAGCAGTTCCAATATTAATCAAATTTTAGGCTCATCCAAAGCAATAAAACCTTCACACAACACCAGCAACAGCAAATATGCATTGAAATGCATACCTGAGAACATGATGAGAAAATGGTAATTGATCATTTTGACAGAAAGACGCTGAGATCTTCCTACCAGACCCCATGCCTCTCCCATATGCCCTATGTCCCCTTTGAGGACACATCACACAAAATCTACTTTACACACAATGCCATGCTCACTATTTTGTATCGAGTAAGGTGCTTAATAAACACTTCTTTATTTGAATGAAATACTGAAGGAACTGAATCAATGAAATTATGGTGGAACTGAATCCTGTTACAGTATTGCCTCTTTCATAGCAACATTTGAGAGCTAAAAGGCTGGGACAGAAAGAGCTGCCTGTTTGCCAGAAGAATCAGAGAAGGTATGTGGAGTGGGTGGTCAAGTTGGACTTTGGCTCACAATGCCCCAAGGACACTGACAAATAGCCCAATAATAACCCATCTGAGTCTCAGAAGTCACTCCTTACAGCTGCTCTATAAAAGCCAGAAGGAATTATTCATTAGCGAGTGTGAATACCACTGGATACCACCAGCAGATCGTGTTTGGCCTTGCTGAATTATTCATTAGCATTTGTGAGAAATGTACAACCCAAAAGGTGTTAAACCAATCCAGATTGTTCAGCAATGTTTGTTTTCCTTTAAAAATATTTTTTTTAAATCACCTCTAAGCTACAGTTCTTATATTTAAAACCAGTTATAAATCTGGCTAAACAAGTAGGTGAAGAGTAGAAAGTCAAGTAAGAAAGGGATCTCCGTGATCTTATTTAATATTCATCATTATAATGACAGGCAGTAGACTGAACCAATGTTTGTTTACCTGTCCACATCTTGCCTTTTTAGATGTTGTATGGTCAAAGACAGTAGGAGCTCTACAATGAGATTCATATGTGGAGGGGGGAAAAAACTCCTTTGAGTCCTGTCACAGAGCAGATGCAAATTTAATTACTGTGCGTTAAGCTTTCCATCTTGTCTAGGTGTCCTTGGAAAGCAACTGTAAACAAGAAGCACTCGGCAATCAGGTGTCAGGGGCTCATTTGATCTGCTAGGAAATATGTCACAAATCCCTGGCAGGAAGCGAGTCGGGAAAGGGAACAAAGAGAGAGGACTGACAGTGTCGGGGACAGATCTTGGGGGTGTGCCTGTTAGTGCTAGGGACCACTCCCACTCCCAGCTCCAACTTCCCTGAGAAAGGGCTCCCTGCCTGACACGACTCTCTCATCTCACGTTTGTTATACATTTTCCTGTGGTCTGCAGAAATCACCAGCACAACTGGGGAGTCAAATGGAGAGAGACTATGCACAATTAAATTATTCGAGACTAAGGAAAACCTAGCATGAGCTGATTTTTTTTTTTAAGACAATTGGACAACTCTGGCAATTAGTGTGGAATCTAAATTCAGGTAAAAGAGATCCTATCAGCCAGCAGTCTCAAAGAAAACCACAGGCCTAGCTGCATTCCCATCTTTTCAGTGTGCCCCTAATCGCGTAAGAAGAACGTTCCATCCTATGAAGCTCCGGGTCTGAACCTGAGCTGTCAAATGCCCAGCTCTTTCTATGATAATGGGTGCTGCATGTGTAGGCAAGTGATAGGAAGTGATCCCTGAGTGTACGCAATTTGTAATTCTGCAAAGAGCCTGTAGCCTTCCTGAAGGGAGCCCGCATCCGGAGCTCGCTTCTACAAGACAACTGCAGAAAATGGACTTCTGCCCTCACAACCATGGTTCCAGAAGTGCTTTCTGCTGAATTATTCTATAGGAATTTTAAATTTTAGTGCTTAAGTCAAACTCTCCCCACTGCTATAATGAATTAACAACTTCCAAATGGAAGGGGAAAAACCTTAAAGTAACAAAGCTCCATTAAACTTGGGGCAAATTAACCAATCTCTCTAAGCTTCACTGTCCTCATCTGTAAAATCTGGGGGAAACTGCAACGATGTAGGGTTCCTGTGAGGATCACAGAAGATAATATATGTAAGTGACAGCCAGCATTATCATATTAAAGAACAGGGAAATTAATATTAATAATACGATTATTCTTTGCCTAGTAACACAAGTATTCCCATGATATTAAAATTGTTCCTAAAGTTCTCTGCAAACATGTTACAATTATTTTATTACCTAGATGAGCACAGAAGTTCTCCCCCACCCACTTTACTACTTTTATAAATGAGAAACAGATATCAAAGACTCAGATTCCAGAGAATTAATCTATTAACTAAATATCAGCCTGTAAGCAAGGAGAATCAGAAGTAGAGAGGAGGAAAAATCAGGCACCTGGGATGATCAGAGTGCAGGTCCCATTCATTTCTTAATGTTCTTTTTGTCTTATCTTCCTTACATCCATTTCGGGTTCCTTCAAAGAGTGTGGCAACAGAAGCGACAGAACCAAAAGGAGACACCTAGTGGCCAAGTGAGCTTCCATTCAGGCTACAGTTAAACAGCAAATAATGTCAAATAACTTTAAAATCCAAGAAAACCTCCTTTTAGCATGTGATGTGACAATTAAAAGCAAGAGAGGGACTTCCCTGGTGGTCCAGCAGTTAAGACTCCTCGCTCCCAGTGCAGGGGGCCCGGGTTCAACCACTGGTCAAGGAACTAGATCCCACATGCCGCAACTAAAAAAAAAGATCCTGCAACTAAGACCCGGCGCAGCCAAATAAATAAATATTAAAAAAAAAAAAAAGCAAGAGAGAAACGTTAAGTATAAAAGAAATATAATACTTTACGTATTAAATGAAGCTGCATTTTAACTCCTGTATCAGCCTAACTAAAATTCACTGCTTCTATAGATTGAGACGGAATCAGTCAAGGAAAGCAGACAGGTTTCTGGAGTTATACACACCTGGTTCAATTCCAGCTCTGCCACCTATTCGTTGAGCAATACTTTCTAACCTCTTCCACATCACGAAGCATGCAGAAAATTAGGATATTTGCAAAGCACGTTGGAGTAACCAGAAGAGCCTGCTGGGGCCCGAGTTGAAAGTCCCCACCTACCCACTCCAAGAGCTAAGGGGACCATTATCTCCACAACCAATAATAACCCATTCAAGGCACACCAGTGGAATGTGCTCCATAAACAATCTACTTAATATTATTGGGCCTTAGCTTCTTCATCTGTAAAATGGGACAAATAATACCCATTTAATATGAAGATTAAATCAGATAACATACATTAATATATATTAATAAAATGACTGGCACATACTAGGTACTCAATAAATGTTTTCTTCTTTCTACGCTACTTCTTCCAGTAGCAGTGCACAAAGATCCTGTTATATCAACAGACTAACTCCCAAAACTATACTACATAATTTATAAGGAGTAACAATAAACATGGCCAGTGTTTGAGGGCATATTATAAACCAGACAAGTGCTGGGTTGTTACCTCACTGAACCCTTACAACCACCTGAGAAAGCAGGAATAGTAGATACCATCTTCTGCCCACCCAGTAACTATTATGACAATTTTTCTTGTTAACAAAATCCTGATTTGACCTGGGCAACAACGGGCCCACCCCAAAAGCTTGCTTTCTCAGACTTCCTCACAGCTGAAGTAGCCACGTGGCATCGTTCTAGTTGATGAAATTCAAGTGCAAGTCTACTACTGATTTTAATTTTTTTTTTTTAATTTTTACCTAATTAAAAAAGCCCTTCTCCCCTCCGCTTCCAGCCTGGATCAATGCCTGATGGTCTATCCACCTTTAAATAAACCTCATGCAGAATGATGTCAGCATCCTCTAAGAAGGCCCTCAATAGTTCCTGCCTCCTGGTACTCACACCCTTGTGCAGTTCTTCCCCTTGAGTGTTGCCTGGGCCTAGTGACTCACTTTTAACAAACAGAATACTACAGAAGTGATGGGGTAGGATTTCCAAGATTAGGTTACAAAAAAGACTGTACCTTCTTGTGTGTGTGTGCGTGTGTGCGTGTGTGCGTGCGTGTGTGTGTGTGTGTGTGTGTGTGTGTGTGTGTCTTCTGTCTCTCTCTGAGGTACTCGGGGGGAAGCCAACCACCATGTTGTAAGCTGCCCTATGGAGAGGCCCACGTGGCAAGGAACCGACATCTCCTCCAGCCAACAGCCAGTGAGGATGTGTGGTCTGCCAACGGCCACAAGACTGACCTTGGAAATGGATCCCCTCCACCCCTAACAAGTCTGAAAATGACTGCAGCCCCAGCCAACATCCTGAGTGCCGCCTTATGAGAGACCCTGAGCCTGAGGTACCCTGCCAAGCTGTGTCTGGATCCCTGATCCACAGGAATATAACTGTAAGAGGATAAATATTCGTTGTTTCAAGTCGTTAAGCTTTGCAGTCATCTGTCACACAGCAATGACAGAGTCTATTCACCATCTTTCAATGAGAGGATATGCTGAGAATGGCAGAACAGGATGCTAAAAGATGCTGGGTGCTCATGACCTTCAAATAAATAAACCTTTATTTCATTAAACAATTAAAATCAATTCTAAGTGATATAGTAAGTACTATTATTATTATTGCTGTTCCCAGGTAACACCTAATGGGTTTATATGATATAAACATAAAAAGAAAAGCAGTGGGTCTCAGATTTTAATTCAATGGAATAAACAAACAAAAAACGAACTCAACAGAAGTTACAGATAAACATAATATTCTGTCGGATGGGCAGATTACAAAAGCACACAGAATGACTGCACTGTTTAACACACACACAAATATTCACACGAATGCAGAGGAAAAAGAGTCTTGAAGGTTACGGACCAGAGGTCAGCAAATGTTTTTCTGTAAAGGGTCAGACAGTATATACTTCAGGCTTTGGAGGCCTGGGAGAAGGCGTATACAATATGAATATAAATGAGCACGGCTGTGTTCCAAGGAGGCTTTATCTACGGAAACTAAACTTTAAATTTCGTATTATTTCCATATGTAACGAAATATTATTTTCTTTTCATTTTTTTCCCAACCATTTAAAAATGTAAATACCATTCTTAGCTCAGAGGCTGTACAAAAACAGGTAGCAGGCCAGATCTGGCCCCCAGGCCGCAGTTGACTAACCTCTGTTACAAACCAAAATAGTCACAGGGATTATGCTTGCCCGAGAAGGATGATTAAGGAAGACTTTTACTTTCTTCTTGAAACTTTTCAGCATTGTCTGAATAAACCATCAAGTATTTTATAATGAGGATATGCAGTGAAATGTTGTCCATATGAGGTGGGCAGGGGAAGGAGGACAAAGTTTCTTGGGAGACACTGGGACTTTGAAATGCACTGAAAAAGTCTATTGACCTGGGTCCCACCAGATCGGCAATAAAAACTGTCAGCTAAGCCAGAGATAACATTTTCAGCGGCCCTGGTGATTCTCCAAAGTGGACAGAAACCATGTATTCATTTGCAAACCAACGATATGAGATGGAGCATTGAAACAGACTGGGGAAACCTACCAAGAAATGTGCTGTGTTCCCACGAAAAATAACTCTACCATGCTGAGCAGCAACACAAGAAAAACCAGAAAATATAACATAAAGCACTTCTTCAATCCTGTGTGTATGTTACAAGTTTCATATTTTCAGAAAATATTCTATTCACTTAGTGGAAGCATAACATGAAGATATAATTTACGATAAAATTCTTCTCTGCAATTTTTGTCAAACTCTATGTAAAATTCTTCATTATAAAACTGATGGAACTAATGACATCCAGTCACTATGTCTAGCGCTTAAAAAAATACACTCTACACCTACCCAGGTAACTACACGTGTAACTTTCAGCTTTGTAGGCACCATGTCATAAAGCCATTCCAGCTGTCAGCATTCCTGTAGAAAAACAGAAAGACGGGGAAAACACAAGTTCTGGTGCTTCTTGTTAACATTTACCAGATGATCCTAGGGGTTAGAGATGACGGTGCTAAATATTCATGTCAGAACGCAAGGCAGGCATCTCACTCTAATTTTGAAAAGGCTCTATCTAAGGTATGGAAGAAAGTCAACATAATTATCTAACTTCCTTCAAAGCAGGTGACTTTTGTTTGCCTTCTGGTCCTTCTATTCTTGTCCCTTCTGTACATCTAGGATGGCTCCCTGGAGATCACACTTTGTATTTCTCCCTCTTTTTTAATACAAAAAAGGTATTTTTAAGCATATGCAAATATTTTTCAAGACAACTATTAGAAGCACTAAGAAATAATCATGAATAAGAGCTGTCATCTCATACACTTTAAAATGGTGAATTTTATGTTATGTAACTTATGCCTCAATATTTTTTACCACAGGCAAAATAATACAACCGTGCTGATATTAAAAAAAAAAAAGTGGGGATGGAAAATGTCATCTCCAACATAAGTAGCTAATTCAAAAACCTTCTAAATTACTTGTGGATGATTTGCTGTTTTGAACTATCCATGTCTCTTCCTCCCCTTTATTCACACACATACTAGGCATCTCATTTCATCTGTCCTTTGACTTGAAGTTTTCATCCATGAAATAACAGTAAGAATATTTTTCTCTGGCTAACTCAGAATTGTGGGAATTAAATGAGAGAGGTAAAAAATGGACAATAACAAGTGTTGGCAAGGATGTGAAGAAATTAGAACCTTTTTTTACACTGTTGTGGGGATGTAATACGGTACAGCTGCTTTGCAAAACAGTTTAGCAGTTCCTCAAAAAGTTAAACGTAGAGACTTCCCTGGTGGCGTAGTGGTTAAGAATCCACCTGCCAATGCAGGGGACATGGGTTCGAGCCCTGGTCCAGGAAGATCCCACATGCCGCGGAGCAACTAAGCTCGTGCACCACAACTACTGAGCCTGTGTTCTAGAGCCCGCAAGCCACAACTAATGAAGCCCACGCGCCTAGAGCCCATATTCCACAACAAGAGAAGCCACTGCAATGAGAAGCCCGTGCACCACAACGATGAGTAGCCCCCACTCGCCACAACTAGAGAAAGCCCATGCGCAGCAACAAAGACCCAACGCAGCCAAAAATTAATTAGTTAATTAATTTTTTTTTTAAGTTAAACACAGAGTTACCATATAACTCAGTAACTCCACTCCTAGGTGTACACCCAAAAGTAATGAAAACACGTCTATATGAAAACTTGTTCACAAATGTTTATAGCAGCATGATTCATAATAGCCAAAAAGTGAAAATAATCCAAATGTCTATCAAGTGATACATGGGTAAATAAAATGTGGTATATCCATATAATGGAAGATTATTCAGCCATAAAAAGAAATGAAGTATCCATACATTCTACAACATGGATGAACCTTGAAAACATACAGATTATGCTTAGTAGAAGAAGCCAATCACAAGAAACCACTTATTATATTATTCCATTTATATGAAATGTCTACAACAGTCAAATCTATAAACACAGAATGTAGGTTAGTAGTTGCTTAGAGCTGGGGATGAGTGATATATAAGAATGAACAGGGGGACTTCCCTGGTGGTCCAGTGGGTAAGACTCCACACTCCCAATGCAGGGGGGCCGGGTTCAATCCCTGGGACTAGATCACGCACACATGCCGCAACTAAGAGTTCGCATACCACAACTAAGAAGTCTGCATGCCGCAACTAAAAGATCCCGCATGCCGCAACAAAGATCCCGCATGCCACAACAAAGATCCCGCATGCTGCAACTAAGACCCAGAGCAAACTAAATAAATAAATAAATAAATTTTTAAAAAAGAATGAATGGGGAGTGACAGCTAATGAGTACAGGGTTTATTTCAAAGGAGACGAAAATGTTCTAAAGTTAGATTTCAGTGGTGATAGTTGTACAACCTTGTGAATAGACCAAAAAAACCCCGAACATTGGACTGTATACTTTAAATGAGTAAACTGTATGATGCAAATTATATCTCAACGAAGTTCTTTTCCTTTAAAAAGAACAGTCATCTCTAAGTGGGGAAGTTGGGGAGGAATAAGGGGGAGAGTTGTTATTTTCCCTCATAATCCCTCTGTACAATGTGATTATATTTTACATGTGAATGTTATTAATAAGATGAAAAAATAAAAATAATTATTGGAAAAAGTACATGCAAAACGGTACAGACATCATTCTTTCCTCATAAAGTCAACCTAAGAGAACAACATATGTTTCCCTAGAAGGCACCACACACATAAAATAAATGGTCATATTGCTGCTAGGTAACAAGGAGCACTCTCAGGCGTGTGTGTGTGTGTGTGTGTGTACACATATGAATTTCCCCTCACACAGAGAAACAAGTAAAATACATCCATCGTGCAAAATGAAAAATATATTCTCAGGACATCATACCAACCCTTCCCTAAGTATCAGGATAGTCCTTCTGTTGGCAAACATTGTGCTGTGCTGTATAGAAACACATGCAGACATGTGTCCTGCTCTCCAGGACCCACCATCAAAGAGCCACCAACTACACCAACGCAATGGTGAAGTACAAAGTGAAAGTGATCAGAAACTAAACTGGTAAGTGGGCACAAGAGAAGGAAGGATTTGCAGAGGCAGAAACTTTCAGACGAAATCTTGAGAAGGCACTGGATTTTCCCCCAGATGAACCGTAGGGAGGGGAGAGGACAGTGGGTTGGAGGGGTGAAGTGAAGCTGAAGGGGGTCTCCCTGACAAAATCAATAGTAAATAGATGAGCCTGGAAGGAAGGAGGCAGAGAGGGGCAGAGCTGGGAGGGGAAGGTTAAGTTAGATAGCAGGCTAGAAGTAAAAGGACACACATGCACCTGTGGCACTTGCACTTTATCCTATAGGCAACAGGAATGCATTTAACTACAGTGAATTAAGACCAGAGTCAAATAATAAGAAAATCCATTCTGTTAGCTAAGTACAAGATGGACTGGCAAGAAGAGGGGTTGGATGCTGAAAAGAAAGGAAGGAGAGTGGCAAGAAAACCAGCTAGGAAGCTGCTGCAAATTTGTTGGAGCAGAGGCGGTAGGAATGAGGAGGGGTCAGATTTTACAGCTGCTGACAAACTGAAAGACAGACACGGACTGAAGACAGATGGCGAAAGAAAGGAAGGGTAACCCAAGATTTCCGGAAAGGAAGCAATACTGACTTGGGCAAGGGAAGAAATTACTAACTGCCACTAAGCTAGGGGTTTGACTTGGTTTGTCCCGATAGAATGGAGTATAGAAGAGTACAACTGACTTTTCTCAGTACAACATAGAGCATGGACTCAGGAGCCAGACAGCCTGCGTTCAAATCCAGCTCTACCAGCTACTAGCTGGAGATCTCTGAGCACATGATTTAATCTCTCTGTCCCCAGTTTCTTCATCTATAAGACAGAGATAATAATAAGGTCTATTTCATAGGGATAACATACGTATTCAGTGAGATAAAGTGTTTAGAAAAGTGTCTTGCACATATTAAGTGCCCTATTGGCGCTTACTATTTCTACTATGGCATCTACACAGCAATGTATCAACTCTATTTTATAGAATAAGAAACTGAGGTTCAGGGAACCCTGTTTCTTACACAGCTAGTTAGAGGCAGCATCTTTAATCTGTCTGGCTTCAAAGGCGATGCTATTTCCACTGTGCTATGCTGCCTCCAGAGCTGCTGATTGAATTGCCCACTCCAAGAAGTGCATGGAATTCTCAACTTCCATGGCACTGTGTCCACAGGAACGGCCAACTTGTTTTTGCCTTGATTTCCAGGAGAACCTACACAAAAAGAGGGTGGTCAGTTCATCAGTTTCTGAGATGAACTGAGACCTGAGCCTCAGGATGTGGGCGAGGATGTGACCCCCTCCAAGAGGCCTTCCCTGACCCTGTATTAGCTGATCTCCACTCACTGCACAGCAAACTCTGCTGGCCCCCGTTGTGAGCACTAATGCCACTATTTTGAATCTATTTCCTAATCTCTGTCCTACTGGTCTATAAGCCCTGTGAGTTTGGGGACTGTCCATATTATTCACTACAAGATCCTCAGCTTTGAGCAACAACCTGGTACCCCCTGAAAGTGCTAATTAAATGTGCTGAATGATTGATGCAAATTTCCAATCCTGGGTTTATATGTATTTGTCCCAAAAGGTTATATTATATGGTAACAAGGGCCACACCCCTTGGTCATTCCGGAATAAAAGATAAAAATCTCTTTCCCAGTCATATATTAATTGAGTGTGGCAGAAACCATGGCTGCTTACTCATCAGCTCTTCCTTCTCCTTGCCCATAACAGAGCAGCAATGAGCACGACTCCAAGAATGGATGAGTGTTCCAAGCCAAGCATGGTATCTTAGTCAGCTCAGGCTGCCATAACAAAATACCACAGACTAGGTAGCTTAGCAGAACTTTATTTCTTAGCATTCTGGAGGCTGGGAAGTCCAACATCAAGGTGCTGACAAAGTAGGTTTCATTCTGAGGCTTCTTCTCTTGGCTTGTAGGCAGCCCATCTCACTGTACACTCATATGACCTCTTCTCTGTGTATGCACAGAGAGAGAAAGAGTGAGCTCTGTGATACCACTTCTTAGCAGGGCACTAATCCCATCATGAGGGCCCCATCCTCATGACCTCATCTGACCCTAATTACCTCCTCAAAACCCCATCTCCAAATACCATCACACTGGAGGTTAGGGTTTCAACAAATAAATTTTGAGGGGACACAAACGTTCACCCATAATACATGGAAATATCATTCCCTTTTGCTAAATCCTAGACTCCCCAGCCTCCCCTGCAACCAGGCATGGCCAAGCAATCCAGATCTGGCCAAAAGGGCATAATGAGGAGTCTGCTAGGAGCTTTGTGGGAAAGATTTTCCATCTAATATAAAAACTCCCTTAAAAAAACAAAACAAACAAAAAAAACCTCCCTTTCATCTTCCCACCTTCTTCCAGTCTTCAATATGAGGATGCAATGAGTGGCACTAGTGCAACCATCTTGTGATCACTAGGTTAAGCAGACCAAAAGGTCCATGAGCTAAAGATGGAGAGCAGAAAACTAGAAAGTGCCAGCATCCTTGGTTATATTACTAAGCCACTGCTCCAGATGAACTTCCTTCTTTCAGACAGCTTATGATGTGAGACAAGTCCTATTTACCCCACTGTTAAATGGGAATTCTGTTACTTGCAGCCAATGTTTTTCAAATTCATACTGAGTAAGTACACAAAACTCTTCAATGTACATCTACTCTAATGTGATATTGGCCACTCAACCTGAATTGTAGACATTTGCTATTTGCAATCAAGTGAACACCACACTCATCTATTCTAGGGGAAGAGAACTGTCATTTTGGAAACATTAAAGAGTCCCTACCTCACCACAGAATGTTTATTGCTCCCAAATTTTGTATGGAAGGTTCATAACATGAAGAACAGAACAGACAGTGCTAGGAATACAAATTACTTCCCTTAAAAAATAAGAGATTCAATCTCTTATTCATAAGAAACCTAAATAAATAGACCAGAAATCAAGAATCTGAAGTTGTGGCATTATCCAGCTTTTTTACCACTTACAAATGATGTTAACAAGTGCAAAACTAAGGAGAAAGAAAAGGTCGGGTGGGGAACTTCACTGTTAGACTTGACCTGGTAATACCACTAAACCAAAAAAGATGCCCTTTTAGTACTTTTGCATTCTGTACATTTTTAAAAAATGATTTGTCGTGAGTTGATTCAAATGAGGGAATTAAATAAACCTCCAAAAATACCTTCAGTTTGTAGGATTCCTGTGCTTCTATTATGCGGCTTAAGTACTGTCTGTTTTATTGTTGTTATTGTTGTGTGTTTTCTACCTTCTTTCCAATCAGTCTTCCATTAATACAAAACTCTTTTATTCTGGCTAAAGTAAGTTTCATTTTAAGATTTAAAGTTCTAGAGGAAATCCTTATATAACGTTCTTAGTAACACCTCAAGAGTGTTGCCATGGTAGACAGGAGACAAACTCAGCCTTTTCCCGAGACACCTAGAAGTGTCACGTATCACTTTTTGTGTTATCTCCATATAACTCATATTTCAAGATGACAGGTTAAACCAGTTACTGTCTTAAAAAAGCCTTAAATTACATCAAACATCTCCAAATAGCTACAGCTTTTTCCAAGAGTTCTCAGATTCTGTCCTCAAACCCAAGTAAGTAAAATACATTTAACTGAGGAAAAAAATCCTCCTTCACTGAGGATGGGTAATTCGCTCTCTAATTTTCCAGGCGGGCATCTCCTCCAGGGCTGTCAACTCTACAGGTAGTCCTGTATTGAGTTCATCTTTAGAGAAGTCAGCCAAGCCATGTTAGAGATCTTGGCTCCAAATAAATGAAGGTTAAATAAAACACAGACTGAAAGAGGAGCTCCCTCTAGGGTTTGAGGTCTTAGGATTCTGCCAACAGACTGTTACAAGGTTGTGATTTGAGCCCCTCTGAGTCCTCAAATCTCTAAGAAGCCAGACTCCTTCCTTTCCTCGTTCATTCATTCCTTCCGCATTCACAACGTTCCCTCTTCTCCTCCCAGCACGGTTCACTGGGAGCCAAAAATGTCAAACATTTCCGTGGGTAAACAGAAAATCTGCTGGCCTTTTTGTTTGCTTTAATGCCTGCTGTTAGTATGAGAGGTGACAGTGTGCCTCGGGCACCTCTCTCTCCATCCAGGCCAGGCAGGTCATTTTCCTTTTATCAGAAAGGAGGATAGGTCATGACATTTTAGTGCATGTTGACACCACTGCTAATAAAAGCAAGATAAGAAGTCGTTGGCCTTAAGGTGCCTTAACCTGTACCTTGCCTGAAACAGTTATTTCCCAGCTCCTCCTCTGGAGCTGGAACCAGGAAGTGATCTGACACCACATGGCCTTAACCACACAGATGTCAACCAGGTATCAGGAGAGCCGCGAAGCACAGGAGGGACCCTAACTCAGGAGGTTACTCCTCTCTCATTTAGGCTAGCAAGATGGTTACTTTAAGAAAGGAACAGTGAATCAGGACACCTACTTCTCAAATAAAAAAGCAGAGGCAGGAACAAGATCCATTTTGAATCACTTGTCTGAAAACAGTACTAGTGAACTTAGAGGTCTACTAATCCGTAGCTTTCAAACTTTTTACGTTTTGAACCATTAATTTGAAAGAAATCTTACCCAAAAGTATAAACGTAAAAAATACATAAAAAGAAGCCAAGCTCTTCGCAGGCCTCCACCTCCTGCAGCAGAGTCCTAGGAGTGCTCTGGACACAGTCTGCAAATCAGTGCATCAGAGCCTACACACCTTTTGAAAAGGGTAAAACTTGAGATTTTGTTGTTTGTTCTTTCATTCTCTCTCTTCTTTTTTCTTCTCTTAATAGCCATACTGGGCTTCCCTGGTGGCGCAGTGGTTGCGAGTCCGCCTGCCGATGCAGGGGACACGGGTTCGTGCCCCGGTCCGGGAGGATCCCACATGCCGCGGAGCGGCTGGGCCCGTGAGCCATGGCCGCTG